>NW_012267358.1:364762-397843 GCF_000151885.1 Dipodomys ordii | reverse complement strand
TTTTGTTATTTTTTATTTATTTTTATTTTTAATACTTTTAAAATTTCACACTGATTTGTAAGAAAACTTACATAGTGGTTTTGTTATTTTTTATTGTAATTGTATCTGTGTGTTTTAAAAAAACACTATTGTAAGGCTTTGGTTTGGTTTGGTTTGTTAATGTTAATCTACAGATGCTTGCCTCATTAAAACATTTTTATTTGTTGCAAGTTAAAGATAATCTTTTCATTTATTTAGAAGTAATACTATTATAAAGACCTTTTATTGGGGGTATGAGTTTCCGCATTACACTATGCTAAACATGTGCAAAATATCCTTCATTCCTCTTACACATTAGAAATTATTCTTTTCCAAATTTTGACAGAACTCTGAAATAAACAAATCACCCTTCAGTGCTCTCTGATTGAAAGACCTGAGGTTAAATGAATAGACAGAAATACTAACTTTTCTGAAAAATTAATCTGAAAAAATTAAGTAGCCATTGTTTTAAATTTATAATGTACCCTTTTAACAATGAAAATTATACCTAACAGCTGCAAAGACATATTTGTTACAAAGGTCATTGGTCTCCTGTTTTGAAAAAAAATTTCTATCTAAGAAAAAATCCTTATAATTGATATGATTTTATAAAATTGCATAATGTTCTTCTGCCCATCTGAAAAATAAACAGTATGGATAAAAAAAAGGAAAGGTGGTAAAGGGGAAGAATGGGTGAGAATATTGAATGGGGTGACATTGACTACCATACATCATATTCATTAACTGCTTTGTTAAATGGCAACTCCTTTGTATAACTACTTAAAAATAATAATAAAAAGAAAAAAGTGATTAAGGCATTACTTAAAAAAATTTTACTACTGGCACCAATTATGGAAGATACAAAGCAATCTATTTAGGATAGGTCCAAAACTCCAGTGTGACAAGAATACCACAGAAACTTTATATGTAATTGATATTGGCATAAATTCAATTGTTTAATCTTCAGTCTTACCTATAATATCTAATAGACTTAAGGTCCCAGGAATGTGGCTTATTGGTAGAGAGCTTGCCTAGCATGAATGAAGCCCTGGGTTTGACTCCTCAATACCACATAAGCCGAAAAAGCCAGAAGTGGCACTGTGGCTCAAGTGGTAGAGTGCTAGCCTTGAGCAAAAGCTCACGGACAGTGCCTAGACCCTGAATGCAAGCCCCAGAACTTGCAAAAAATATCTAAAGACTTAAAATATTTTCCCTAGGAATATTGTTAAAAGTACAGAGTGGGTACATTATGGGTTACACCTGTAATCCTAACTATTCAAGAGGATGAAATTGGAGGATCACTGTTTGAAGCCATCCTGAGCAGCAAAGTCCCTGAGACTCTTGTTTTCAATTAACTACCAAAAAGCCATAAGTGAAGATGTGGCTCAAGTAATAGAGCATCAGCCTTGAGCAAAAAAAGCTAAGAGATAGTGCCCAGACACTAAGTTCAAGCCCCAGTACAAGAAAAAAGAAAAGGAAAAAAAAGTCAACAGAGAATATTATATGAAATGTAGTAAATTCATTTTTCAATCTCTCAAGTCACAAATGTAAGAAATGCTCATTCTCTGTTTCTAAAAGTTGCAGAATTATATATTTTTATCCACTGGAGATACATCTAGAAAGGCAAGAGTACATAAAAAATTTAAATCCAAATATGTTTAACAAGCATTCAAGGTGTTTCTTCCTAGTTAGAAGGGACCAAATTCAAAGATTTTCCAGGTTGTATTAGCCTTAGATGGCTGATTTCAGGGAATAGTTCTTTATTATTATTATTATTAAGTTTTTTATTGTGAAAATACCATACAGAGGGGTTACAATTACATGAGCAAGGTAATGAGTACATTTCTTTATTAAAGAAGAGTAAGTAATCTAGTGGACTGCATATCAACACAGTATTGCACTTGAACATATTAGTTTCATATTTGGATATAATAATGCCTGTTATTTTTGTGCTGGAAGCATGACTTTAGCTCAGGGCCTTTTAAGTTTTGCTAGTTTTTTTTCATTTACATCTGTCATTATATCACTTGAGCCATACATCCATGTCCAGCTTTTTTGCTGATTAAACAATTTCATAGACTTTTCTGCTTTGGCTGACTCTGAACTGAGTCCTCAGGTCTCAGACTCTCAGAGAGTTAGGATTACAGGTGTGAGCCAGCTATGCCTGGTCTGGATATATCTTTCAAATCTTGCATCACTCTCCTTGTTTGATTGTTTAAGTCTCTGCATGAACCACATCTCCCACTGAGGCCTCATTTATAGAATTCCTCTTGGGTCATGTACAGAACTGTACATCTTGCTTAATGAAGGGAAGAAATTAGTTTACAAGTGGTGTCAGTCAACACTGAAAACAAAGAAGGAAGCAATCATAACTCAGAGGGAAAATGAGGAATGGTAATGCTACAATATATTCTTTCCTGCCTAGGGTTTTCACCTCACAGATCCACCACTGGAATCCTTTTACCAAGTCTCTTGGAGGACTTTATGTTTGGACAATCAATCCTGAAATATATTTTTTCTTGCTTGCTTTCTTTAATAGAAATGTATCCTCAGGTGTTTGCCTCTCTTTTATTGCTTTGTTTTATTTTATTTTGCTTTGTTTTATTGGGATAGAGACTGAACCCCGGTTTCATGCAAACAAGGCAAGTGCTCTACCACTGAGGACATTGCTTGCTTCTTTGGAGAGCCTTATTGAACCTTACTGGGGAAAGTTTACTGGGAGCACACAGTACTTACAAGGGGCACAATATAACTAGGGAAGATCATCTTCTTTTTTTAAAATTTTTATTGTGAAAATACTGTACAGAGGGTCTCATATCTAAAATATACCTGGAACTCAAAAAATTAAATCCCCCAACAACAAATCCTCAAAGAAACAACTGCCTAATAAATAAGTGGGCTAAAGACTTGAGAAACTTCTCTGAAGAGGAAAGAAGGATGGCCAATAGATAATCTTCTTTTTTATTCTTTGGTTTCCCAAAGGTTTCTTTTTAAAATTTTAATTTTATTGTCAAGGTGATGTACAGAGGGGTTACAGTTACATACATAAGGCAGTGAGTACATTTCTTGTTGAACTTGTTACCCCTTCCCTCATTTCCTCCCTCTTTCCCCTCCCAATCTCCCACCCAAGTTGTACAGATCATTTCCACATATTGTGTTATGAGGATCACTGTTGCATTGGTTTGCCCCTTGTCCTTTGTCTCACCTTTTTGTTGTTCCCCTTCCCATCCCTAATTCAGATAAATGTATATATAATACTCTGGGTACTAAATCAAATACAGTGACAACAGGGGTTAAAACATAGGGAAAAAAAGAAAAAGACAAATAACATAGTACATTAACAACAACAACAACAAAGAAAAAAACCTATTGTTTCCATGCCTTGGATTACATTTCGCTTAGCATCATCTTATATGGTCATAGCTATTGACCTATTCTGCTCATTTGCTACAACTATCCTAGACATCTCATAGGTTCAGTATTCATTTGCTTTGGGAGTGGGATAAGAAAATCAAGCTGATTGCATTTGGGAAAAAAAGAGTACTACATTAAACCTGTACTCAGGAATCAAAATCTACAGTTTATTTCTCACACCCTAAATTGTGATATCCTGTTAACTCCAAGAGCTTATATTTTCCCCCTCCATGTGCTTTCTTTTCTTCTCAGCATCATATAAACTTTTGTTTTGACCTGATTCTATTTTATATAGTCAATCATTGAAATATTTCAACAATCCATGCTACTACTCTTTTCCAGTCCCACCTTCTGTCTTTGGTATTTAGTATCATGCATGTTTCTTTCCTACAAACTTGATCACTTCTTTTGGGTCACACCTAATGCACATATCCATGAATGATTTAAAATTTAATCAGATACCTGGAGAAACTCTGACAAAAAATATAAAAGCAGAAGAAAAATCCCAAGATACGTGTGAAACTGCAGAAATAGAAAAATCAAAGGTCACAGTGACCATTACAGTCTTATTGTTACCCCCAAGTAAAAATAGGATTCAAAACTGAGCCAATTTCCTGTCATTTGCATTTAATCTTTACTTGAACAATGGTCAGACACCAACATTTAAGGGAGGGACACTATCTCCAATTACATTTGAAGACACATAATCAAAACTGAGGAGTTCTAGTTTTCTACTCTGATTTACAAAACTATTCTTTTACTCAGAATGGTCTGGTAGATGGAATGTGCAGTTTACAAAGTCTTAAAACTAGAAGAGACCTTAAGAGTTTACCCTGTCCATCTTGGAGTCACATTTAAATTATCCATACTGCACAAAAGGCAACTATCTCTATTGAGATAGCTATTCTCATCAACTTTTGTGAAGTAGTAATTAGTCATCATTTTTTTTTACAGATTAAAGAAACTAAACTAGGAGCAGGTGGCTCATGCCTGTAATCCTAGCTGCTCAGGAGGCTAAGATCTGAGATCAAGGTTCAAAGCCAGCCTGGGCAGGGAAATGAGACTGTTAACTCCAATTAACTAGCTATAAGCTAGAAGTAGAGCTATAGCTCAAGTGGTAGAGTGAAAAGCTAAAGGACAACACCCAGCCCTGAGTTCAATCTCCAGTACTGGCACTAACAAAAAACAAGTATAAAGAGGTTATATTGTATGCCTTGAGATCATTAAATGACATAACCAGACTTTGCCCTCTAATATTCATATGAGAGAGTCTGAGCAATTGCTATCACAGCAAATAACTAGTAATATATGTGACAAGTCAAGGCTTTCACCCTGAGATCTAAGTTCTTTCTGCTTAATCCTAAAGGGGAAAAGATCTCCCCTCTCGTGTCTGATCTTAGTCCTTGAGTTTTTATAATTTTTATAGTTATATAGTGTTTATAGTTTTTATAATTTTTGTAGCCTAAAGCAAACTCTGCCAGCAATGATGGTCATCAATGCTGATCATCAAATACCTAGGAATATTAAGAAAAGAAAACAAAAAGTAAAGTTGAAGGAATAAATAATTTGTGTTCAGTAGTGAACTCGACACTTTTTTATTTTTTATTTTATTTTATTTATTTTTGTCGGTCGTGGAGGCTGAACTCTGGGCCTGGGCACTGTCCCTCAACTCTTCAGCTCAAGGCTAGAGCCCTACCACTTGAGCCACAGCGCCACTTCTGGCTTTTTTCTGCTTATGTGGTGCTGAGGAATTGAACCCAGGACCTCATGCATGTGAGGCAAGCACTTTAACACTGAGCTACCTTCCCAGCCCCAACTCTTGACACTTTCATGAAAGCTCAAAAATCAACTTCAGGTTAAAGAAAAAAATTCTTCAATCTCCAAGATTCTCTTTTAGAAATATCAAACTTCAAATGAGCATGGTAAACCAGAAGCTTTATAAGCATTCGGCAAGGGCCAATCACCATTAGAGAGGCTTGAGGATCTAGCTCCTCCTCCAGAGGTTCAACTCTATCCCTCCACTATGTAAGCAAATGAGGAGAGAGGAGAAACTGACTGCTTGTATCCCACCTGCATACCAGAAATACAGCTGCCATGTCTAATTTTAGGCCTCTCTGCCTTGAGAGTGTGTCTCTAATGGGCTTTTTAGCAGAGTGCAGGCAAAGATCTCTGGGAGTCAGATGGGGAAGGCTCAATCTATTCAAATCTACTTTGAGTCTGCTCTCAAATGTGTATCAAAGACACACTTGCTCTGAGGGACAAAGCAGTAAATTCAACAGGAATAAAAGAGAGTTCTGTTGACAGGCAAGACAAAGGCCAATGCAAATATAGGCTCAAATCCACACCAGTTAGAAGGCCTGGAGAAGGGAAATTCAATTTTTTTGTTTTGCTTTTTTTTTGGGGGGGGTCGGTCATGGGGCTTGAACTCTGGGCCTGGGCGCTGTCCCTCAGCTCTTCAGCTCAAGGCTAGCGCTCTACCACTTGAGCCACAGTGCCACTTCCGGCTTTTTTCCTTTTGCTTATGTGGTGCTAAGGAATCGAACCCAGGACCTCATGCATGCAAGGCAAGCGCTCTACCACTGAGCCACGTTCCCAGCCCCTTGTTTTGCTTTTATATTAGCATAAATTAATTTTACAAAATAATGGGCTTCATTATGACATTTTCATAGGTTAAGCATATATTCTTTTTTAATATAATTTGGTTGTTATTAATAAGTCAGGTACTGAGTACATTTCTTTTTTTGGACAATGTCACTCCTTCCCTAGCTTTCCTCCATTTTTCCCCTCTAATAGTTTCCCCCTTCTCCAGTTTCTCCCTCTTGCCCACCAGTTACATAGTCCATTTTTCCACAGTTATATACTGAATAGTATGATTTCATTTTTTAAATCTACCATAAGTCCCTTGTAAGAAATCATTCTCAAATGATTTTTAACTCAATCCATTTCTGTATATCAACAGCAGTCACAATCTGAAAAATCTTCTGTCTCCCAAACTAGTCTCTCCATATTGTTTAATCCTATCATCACCACAGAAAATAAGGTGGGAAATTTATCTTCTGGCAGGATAATTTCTGCTTGGATTTATCTGAAGACAGAATGTGGATTGGAACACACACACAGACATACACAGATACTAAAAGCATATATTCTTTATAAGGCCATTAGTTAAAGTTTGCTCTGGGGTATATGGAAATGAAAGCAAGGCAGACTATAAGTAGAATGTGTCAGTCTGGTTACAAGCAAGGCAAGCCAATAAGGTACTAGCTAGGGAGTTCTTAAATATGTGTTAATTTATAGTTAACAGACATTTTTGAGGACTTGGTTATATGCGCCTGACAAGAGAGAGTTAGCAAGACAGACATGGCCTTGATTTTATAAATATTAGTGGAATCAGAAAGACAAGTTTGCACTTGTTACAAGTATGTTAAGTGCTACTAGTAGGAATGAAGCCCAAAGTGCGATTGCAGTTTTATTGCCAAATTTCATCTTGATAAGAAAAAAGAATGTCACTGTATGCTTGTGACCAATGAGAAAAGGAGAAAGAATAAGGAACATCTTAAAATGACACACTGTCTACTCCTTGGCTGACCTCTACCTGAGAATACACCTCAGATAGGAAAGGGGGAAAAAAGAAACCAAAGAAGCTGCAAAAAATACAGAAGATTTAAAGGGAAGTAAAGAAAAAAAAAACAATCACAAGGTTTAGCCTATGTAGACACTGTCCATTCTACTTTGGGATAATGAAAATTTTGTTTGAGCTGTTTTTTCAGGTGACATTTGAAGAGCTAAGGGCACTTTCATAAGGGATATGTGGGGAAAAGGCAACTGGCATTCCCTCCCTCTGTTGCTCTTCCAGTAAAAACAGGCTTGATGAACCCAGGCTTGGCATGACTAATTGTGATGTATTGGGTGGTGGCTGTGGTACTAGCCTATATGGCCTCAGTTCTTGTCACATGGCCTTGCAAAGGAAATGCCTTGGGATTCCTCAAGGACAAAATGTTACAGCAAGCAGTTGGATTCTAGTCTATATAGTCTGATAAATTTCAAGCATTTCTCTTCTATCAAATAGTGTGTGAGGACAACCACAGTTTGGGAAATCTTCCTGGACAAGTCTGAGCCTGGTCTTTTCACCCTTAAGGTGGCTTTGGATGCAAAAAGCAATGGCACCTATGTGAGCTCCAAGACCTGGAGTGTGCCTTCACATGGAGTATGTGCAAAGAGCAATTGGGACTGCTGGCCAGGAGATTGAGTAACAGCCTCTGATGTGTCACACTATATCCTGTACCTGCCCACTCTGAAGCCCCTAGCATTGGATGAAGTGAAGAACACAAGATGGAAGAAAGAAAAAGAGAACAAGAAAGAGAGAGAGAAAGAGAAAGAAAGAAAGAAAGAAGGAAAGAAGGAAAGAAAGAAAGAAAGAAAGAAAGAAAGAAAGAAAGAAAGAAAGAAAGAAAGAAAGAAAGAAAGAATCAGTCCTTATAGGAGCTGTGAATCCTGGTAAAGAGCATTAAGTATATGTCTACTACCAATAGTGGGAACACAACTGGGGTAGGGAAGAAAGAGAAAAGTAATATTTTTGGAGTAGCTTCTATGTGCTTGGTTCTGAATCTCATTTTCATTCTCCTAACAATAGAGCAATATGACATTGTAAAATTTCACTTCAAAAGATAAGAAAAGTGAAGTTCTAAGAAGTTAAATCATTTGCCCTGGATCACATTGTAAAGTCCATTTTAAAGTTCATCCCTCTCCCTATTAAAACAGGTAGTCTTCCTTATAGCCTTCTGTTAGAATTCCCTAATCATTCAAATGCAGTGATGATTTCAAGAAGTATATTCCAATCAGAAAATGTCCGAGAACCCGCAGATATTTTCAATGATTCTCTGGAAAATATCCATCCATGTAGGTGCAGTATTGGAGAAAAATTTTGAGCACTAAGAAGTGTATTTTTTTTCAAACAACACCAGCTCTGAAGGAAAACATCCAAACTTTACATCTATTTGTCTTTACTTGCCTTAGCTTGCCTTCCCCCTGGAAAGCATATAGGTAGCCAAATAAATGAAAGTAACATAACTGAATACTTACCCAGCATAAATTTGGCTGCTTTCTGGTAAGGATGCACTCATTTAAGCAAGCATCTCACTTGGCATCCCATCCTCCACTGATTTGACTGTCTACTTGCTGATTCAGTGTTCCAGGAAACAGAGCCACAGTTTGGGACTTGAGACCTGTGTTTGATTCCTGCCTCACTAATATTTCTAGCTATATTACTTACGATGAGCTATATATCTTCAATAAATAATGTTACCTAGGTGAGCCTCAATTCTCTCTTCAGAAAAATGAGAATGTCTATTTAACAGAGTTGTTTTGATAAGTGACAGGGTTATCAGAAAATGAAATTATTATAAAATCAAATTAATATTCTCACCAGGAAGCTTAGGAACTTAACAAGCATACTGAAATTGACAGTAGTAAGTCCCCACCTTTTTAACAAGGTAAAAAACAGGGAGTGTTGTTTGTTTTGCATGAGCCAGTATTGGATCTTGAGCTCAGGGCCTGGACACTGGCACTTAGCTTTTTTTTGCTCAAAGCTCATGCTCTACCACTTGAGCCACAGCTCCTCTTTGCTGGTAAATTGGAGATAAGATTCTACCAAAGTTTTCTACCTCTCATTCCCCTTGGCTTCAAACTATGACCCTGAGATCTCAGTATCTTGAGCAGCTGGGATTACAGGCATGAGCCACTCACTGGTGTCAAACCAAAGAGTGTCATTTTTAACCCTGTCTTTAAAGAGGAGTAATATAGCTGGACTCTACTCTATGACAACTATTTCTGTAGTAGATTTTAACTCTGTAGGAAACCATTCTACCCCAAATTTTTAATGGAATACATATATCCAAACTGCCTCAATAATAAATGGTCTCTGCACCTATCTATCAACTCTCATCCAAAATTAGGAGATTTTCCTGTATCTTTTTTTAACAGAGACAACTGGAAGCCTGGAAAGTTGAACATCATTCATCACATCATATACTCAACCTTCTAATACTGACAAATACCTACTAATACTAGGGTTGTGAAGGGTTGTGAGATCTTGAGAGACAGAAGACATTTCCTTCCCTCTTAGAAATACATCACCAAGACAGGTCCAAAATCATTACAGAGGAAAGGGTAGTAAAGGATTTATGGACAAAGTAAAGCTATGGTAGTTTTCGTCTGAATTATGACTTTTTCAGGGCAAACAGAAGAAAATCTCAGCAAAAAGAACAGAACATGCAAAGCCATGGAGACATGAAATACAACAATTTTAAGTGAGTAAAGTACAGTTTGTGTGCGCACACGTGTGTGTATGTGCACGTGTGTGTGTGTGTGTGTGTGTGTGTGTGTGTAATGAAGGAGGGGAAGTGACATACAATGTAATTCTATAAGGTTGGAAAAAGAGGTTATCATTTCCAACCATAGTTTCTGATGTACATGGGAGATTATCCTTCCTCAAAATATCTATTCTCACACATTTGCTAATTCTTTTAATTCCATCCTAAATAATTCATGCCTTTGGATTTTGAAGGTTTTCTATATCAGTCAGGAATCTTCTACAGTTATGCACAGAACTATGATATTTCAGGCAATCAGCAGCTGTATTTATGTGATGGTCTTACAAGATTGTAGTCATCTTAGTTTGCAAAATGCCCAAAGAACATAACAGTGTAACGCTAATAGCATATACTCGTCTTCAAGTGATGTGCGACTGCATTAAAATACAAATACCTTGGGACAACCACCTAGAATATAATATGAATCATAGTCAGGTGACAACAAGGAAAACTTTACAAGAATGGGACAAGAGAAATGGTATGAAGATATGGGAAGCAGTATGCTTAACAAGGATGCCTTTCACTAACTTTCTAGTTTTTGTCCTGTTTCTTATTTTTTACAGAAGACAAGTGACTACATGGAATTATAGAGCCAATATACTAATGGTGGTGATTCTGTGATGTGGTTGCAACAAAGCTCACTGGCTACAGCATGGGCTAGTTGCTACCATGAGTTACCTTGGCCCATTCACACACACTCTCCCATATATAAATACTTGTCCCCAATTCTAGCATGTTATTTCTAAAGCTGTTTACTGGTGCCAGGAATAGTCTACCATCACACAGAAAAGAGGGAACGAGAGGTCTCAGGCATGACTCAAAACCTTGACTTCCCTGGCTTCACTACTATACTGTAATCTCAGTACGCTAAGTATTTTAATCTCAGACTTCTTAGATAAAGATACACTTTACAAGGACAGTAAAAAGACCAGACCAATCATTTGAATCACAGTAATATTCCTCATGTATCTGCCAAGTGATGGATATAGTTCAGGTAATTGATAGTATTTTAGCCAGTTATATTACAATATGATCCATTTGACTTTTCCCACCCACAAAACTCAATCCTTATTACTTACTGTTATTGTTAATAAGGCTGATATTGAATAAGAAAAAATTCTGAGACCCATAATAAAGTTATTTTGTTATCAGTTCTTGTATTTTTAACACAAGAGTTAAGTTCTCACTAGGTGAATCCAATGAGACCCATGTCATAAAGTTGGCTAAGAACCAGAAAATAATGCCATTCACACTCTAACCTCCAGATGACTATTATAGTATAATATATAGTCTATTATAATATATATAAACATATATATATACTATAGTGTAGTATATATGGCCATATATACTATATATAATATATCATATATAGTGTATAGGATGTATACTACACTGTGTATAACATATACTATGGTTGACATACTATACATATATATATATATATATATATGATAATCAAAATGGTTATCAGATCAACCCAAGTCAAACAATATTCAAACCTAGTGTCTTAATGCATAGTAGACATTTACCTCCCAAATCATTCCAGTAACAAAAATAGATTCATCTATCAACAAGGAAAACATCAGGGACTCACACAGTCATGCAGATCCATGGTAATGTTAATAACAAATATCAAAGAATTCTTGAGCTAGTACCATTTTCTTTCTACATATACTTGACTTTTGCAACAAACCTGGATATCACTGACTTATTAAGGAGTACCACTTGAGAAGGTTGGAAATTTTTCTAAGTCAAAATGAAACAGGGCAGACTATGGTTCTTCTGGAGGCACCTAGTACCGAGAAAAAAATGAATGAAGAAATAACTAATTCACTTACTTTTCACAAACTGTCTCTTGGAATACAGATTTCACAGTGCCCTATGGTTCATAAATGAAACCACCCTTGTCATTAAGGAATTTCTTTGTAAGCAGAGAGTTATATCAAAAGTTTTATATAAAGGTATTCAAAGTTGATGAGTACCACTTTTTTACTTTCCTTGTGTATGTGTGGTACTCCTATTTACAATAACTGAAGGTAACGGTGTCATTTCTCTTATTAGAAAAAAAATTCAAATTCAACTTGCTGTCATGTTTATGAAAGTTTTCCTTACAGACATTTTTTTTCATGTGGAAAGTTTCAATTTATGCTCACATTTTTTGTTTGGTTTACTTTGTTTATTTTTTTCATTAGTGCTGGCAACTAAATCCATGGTCTTGTACATGTTGAGCTATACTCCCAGCTCTGTCTCCATCTTTTCTAATTTTTTTTCAAGATCAAGCTTAAATACCATCTTTGGGAATATTGTGTGGATGTGGGGTAGACACATTTGGTCATAGGTTTTCAACTTTAGCTGTATATTAAAATCACTTGAGTACATTTTGCTTCTTTCATGAGTTTTAGGATAATGCTTCATTATGGTCAATAAGAGCAGATGATGTGACTATAAGGTGCATATTATGGATCAAAGAAGATGTAGTAGATGTTTCAGATGAATTCTCACTGCTATCTTTTCAAAATATAAATGAGTTTACCTTTGCTTTTTTTCTAAATATCAGGATAATATATACTAACACAGCATTGAAGCAACATAGGATAGCATATTAAAGAAATCAATACTCTGCTCATCCTGAAAATATTTGAATTCTGAAGATGATTACTGTGAATATTTTTTGAAACAGCTTCTGATTATATAGTCCAGGCTAGTCTCAAATTTGTAATCTTGTGGCCTGGGAAGGTGGCTCAGTGGTAAGAGTGCTTGCCTTGCATGCCTGAGGCCCTGGGTTCAATTCCCAGCACCACATAAGCAAAAAGAAAAAAAAGCCGGAGGTGGCGCTGTGGCTCAAGTGGTAGAGAACTAGCCTTGAGCTGAAGAGCTGAGGGACAGCGCTCAGGCCCAGAGTTCAGGCCCCACGACCGGACCCAAAAACAAAAACAAAAACAAAAAATTTTGTAATCTTGTTACTTCAGCCTCCTTAATGCTGGGATTACTGACAGGTACCACCATGTCCCACTAGTTAAGTACAACTTTAAAATACAGATCCTTGGCCTTTATTCTTGATCAAATGAATTATAACTTCTTAGAATAAAAGCTAATATAAAACCAAGCCTTGTGATGTACATCTGCAATCCTAGTACTCAGGGCTGAGGCAAGAAGATTGCTATACATACAGCTGAGGTCAAAGGCAATTCTTCTTGTTGAGTCCAAAAGATTTACTTTGCCAAAACTGACACATATTAAACAGCATTTTCCTGTGGAGAAAATATCACCTGATCCTTGCTGATAATCAACAGCCAGAGTCCTTTCCTAGGGCTCTCTTGGGGATGCCAGGTCTCCCAATCAATGTGATGAAGAGATAACATTAGAACAAAAGAGTGCTATGTGGTGTTGCTGTGGCCATTGGCCAAAAAGAGCAATAACAAAGATGAGGAGACTTGATTCCTGAATTGGGAATATGTTGAACTTTTCCTTCAAAGAATCCGTCACATTTGCACAGCCAAAAACTTCATAGTTAAATTAGTTAAATTAATTTTACTAGAGCTCTCAAAACTGACTTGATCCTAAAATATTCTAAAGAAAGTAAAATGCTATAGGGAAAGTAAACTGTAACTGAACCTGACCTTACAAACATTTAAACAACAGCTCTGGAAATGTATTCCCATGTTTGAGAGATCTTTCAACAAATCACATGAAGATCTGAGGTAGCAAAGGGGTTAAGCCCAGTAGGACAGATACTGTCAACACTTGCTTCAGTAGCTGGGAAATCTATTTGCACTTCCTTCTTTTCTGGAGTCCTGTAAAATTACCTCTAACAAATCATCTCTATTACTTCTGTTGTAGGCTGCTTTGTTTTTCTTATCCCATCCCACCTCTAGCCCTATCTTGGCTTAGCTATCCATTGGATATGCAAACTGATCTCTTTAGATATTTTCTTGATTTGTAACTAAGTGAAGATTTATTATGAGGATTACTTCAAAATGTCTAGCACAATAGTTGGTACATATGTACTCAATAATCATAGCTAGGGCCATTAGTATGTGTTCTGGTACATGAATGAAAATAGCAACAATCCTTTTCCTACAAAGAGAGTACCAGGATTGAGTCACGTGGTGGAAACAAGAATTGAAAATGATATAACTATATAGGTGTTGCATAATGTTAAATTTTCTACTCACAATTTTATGAATATTCAGTCATGATTTTTTTCTACATTGAAATTGTGTGTGTGTGTGCGTGCGTGCGTGTGTGTGTGTGTGTGTGTGTGTGTGTGTGTGTGTTACTAGGGATTAAATTCAGGGCCTCAAGCTGGCTAGGCAAGTTTTCTACCTCTGGAGCCATATCACAAGACCTGAAACGTCTTTTTTAATTAGTATATACTAATTTTACCAAGGTGTTTCACTATATTTTTTTCCTTATATGTACTTTGATAAAAATCAACCTTTCTAGTCAGTGCCAGGGGCTCATGCCTATAATCCTAGCTACTCAGGAGCTTGAGATCTGAGGATCATGGTTCAAAGCCACCCTGGGCAGGAAAAATCTTAAGACTTTTATTTCCAATTATCCACCAAAAAAGGTGGAGCTGTGGCTCAAATGGTAGAGCATTAGCCTTGAGTAAAAAAGCCTTGAATTCAAACTCTAAGACTGGCACAAAAAGAAAATTACCTCTTCTATTAGTCCTTCTTGTCTCTTTCCCACTTTTCAAAACAATTTTTCTATTGAAATTCAGTATCATAGTTCATATATGTATATGTAGTACTTCAATAATATTAATCCCCCCTTCACCCTCTCCTTTCACCCTAATCTCTCCTGCTGAGTTTTACCCACAGTGTCCTTCTTTTACACTCCATTTGTTTATTTGCCTACAGGTTTGTTTGCCCTAGATGCCACATACACAAGAATCCTTCTCAGTCTATCCTATGTCTTTTAAAATGATCATCTCCAGTGCTATCCATTTTCTGGCAGATCACATAATTTTATTCTTCTTTATGGCTGAATAATACTCTTCAAATTTCATACAATGAATAATGCTTCTTAAAAGCTCACACTGTAGTGAGAAACCTTAGCAATGTGAATTAGTTTGCTGTTGAACCATACTAATTTCACAATTGCGAAAGAGAAGAGGTGAGAAGAGAAGAGAGGCAACCGTGGAGAGGAAGGGCAGAGAACAGGATGAGGATTGATTCTGGTTGATCTGACTTCTGCTAACAGTGATTACTTGGTATATGCCAAACATTTTGTTTATTTGGATCTATGATAGTTCCTGTAACAACACAAGCCATACTGGCAGTATTGCCATTCACATTTTACATTTGAGGGAATTGGAAGAAGTGGAGGGAAGTGATTTGTTTAAAGTCATCCAGGAAGTAAGTTGGTTTCACAGTGTTTAATCAGGAGCTCTTAACCCTAGATATGCAACAAAATCAGTTATAGCACCTTTAAAAAATATACATGTTGGAGTCTAGGCCTCAGGATTATAAAAGAAAAGAGTAGGACAGTCTTGGCATTGTTTTCCAACTCCATTAAAGACTCTCAAGAACAACTAATGTTGAGCACCACTGGCTTAGATTTGTTCAAGTCAGAGATTAAATTATCTATTCTTTGCCAAGTACCAGTGACTCATTCCTGCAATCCTAGCTACCCAGAGGGCTGAGAAATTAGTGTTCTGGGTTCAAAGATAGATAGCCTAGTCAGAAAAGTCCATAAAATTCGTATCTCCAATGAATCCAATGAACCAACAAAAATGCAGAAGTGGCATTGTGACTCAAGTCGTAGAGCTCCCACTGTGAGTGAAAAAGCCAAACAGGAGTGTGAGGCTCTGAATTCATGTCTCAGTACTAGTACAAAAATATATGAACTCTCTTATAAGATTTATTCATTCCACAAATATTTACTGAGTATCTTCTATGTTCCAAAGTGCCCGAATAGTGTTGGGAATACATACAGCAGTAACCAAATAATCATGGTCTTCTGCCCTCATAAGGCTGACACGTTAGTGGGGAAATGGGTAATAAATGAATAAATATATTTATAATGACAAATTGGAATAAGTATTTCAAAGAAAATAAACCAAGTTTGATAACAGGGAAAAATAACAGAAGCAGCTTGAGATAGAAGAGTTAAACTGAAAACTAGAGAATTTGAATGGCTATTTCATAAGTCTCCATGTTAGGGGTAAAATTATTACAAAATTAATCCTCAAAGCCATTCTTACACCATAGTTAAATGAATTGTTATATGGAAAATGTCCAAAACTTTGTATATTTTTGACAAGGGATATTGTTACTATTATATGCAATAATTAATCTAAAAGGTAAGTAGAAGGACTGGAAAGAATGAGTTTTAATTAGTGGGGGTGGATTCTGGTTGGGCCATGGGGTTGTTTTTTCCTTAGGGATTTGAATAAGATGAATTAAAAACTGCTGTGGAGTCAGAGACGCAGGCTTTGACCAACTATGTGTGAAAACACCCATGAGGGGTACGAGGAGAGATAAATAAAAGACAAAAATGGCCATGGCATTAGTGTTTTGGGATCAGGATCTTGTGCCAACTGGAAGGAAGATGAGTAAATTAAAAATCTATGTTGCCTCTTCCAGAAGGAACCAGTCCAACTCCTTCAACCACCAGGGTGCTGCCATTTTGTTTTGCAAGGGATGGCCTAACAGATGAAAAATTACAAATGTTTGCAATAATGAGTACTGAAAGAAAACAAGCCTACTTAGTGCCTGAGTTTGAGAGAAGGAGGGAGGGAGAGAGAGAAGGGGGAACAAACCAGTGAAAGCTAACTTGAAGCAGACTCAATATGCTTTAATAAGTGCATAGAAACCTGAAGCTCATAAAATTTTCTTCATGTGCCCACGATGACATGGAATTGCAGATTTATGAGCTTCATGATGGAAATCTATAACACATTCTTTGACATTGGGCTGCTTTCTTGACATTAATGAAAATAATGCAAAAGAATCATTTGCTACCTTTTCAGTCCTTGCACTCAGCCCTTATCTCATCCCAAAGTGCTTATTTTGACCTCACAACACTCTTCTGAAGTGGTGCTTTTATATAATACAAAGTAGCTTGTAAATAGCTGCAATAGAAAGTCAACTAGCCCTGAAAGTGATTGGTGGCTGCTTACCTAGTGTTATGCAGTTCTGAAGGAAAGAGTACTCTCCAAATCCAGCAGGTGTATTATAATAGATGATGAAGACACACTAACAAACACTGATGTAAGTAAAACGTTGGATTTACACTCTAAGAGGACCTTCTTGTACCAGGTAGACTGGGGCAGACCTGTAAACCCAGCTATCCAAGAGGATGAAGCTAGGAGGATCATGAGCTCGAGGCCAACTAGGGCAATTTGACACAAGACCTAGTCTCCAAAAAAGAAAGAAAAGAAGGAGGAGGATGAAGACATTCTGCATAAAAAGTTGGCAAATGAATATATTTTCATTATGACTAATACCATAGGTAAAAATAAGTCTTGATTCTTGGTCAGACTTGTCAGTGAACTACTGTGTGAATTTAGACACATTATTAAAAACATCATTGGACCTTAGTTATTACACCTGAAAAGAAGAATTGCTTTAGCAAAAGAATATTATTTATAATAACTTTCTATTGGGTCATAGTTGTTTCAAAAAAGAGAAAAACTATCAATAATTACTAAGCATTAACGCCTAGAAAAGACAGAAAAGAAATAGTGGCTTTTATTTTCCTAGTCTATTCGATTTGTGTTCTCTCTAATACGACTCCAGAAGCAAATGCATCATTAGTGCCAATTCAAAGCCTACTTGTCCCTATCCTCAAACACAAAATAGAAACTAGTTTGTTGAGCATTTATTAGGTGCCAAGCACTTGACCATTATTTCAGTTTGTCCTCCCAAGAATTTTAGGTAAGTCTTTATATTACTTCACCAGCAAAGAAATGAGGATCTAGAGAAGCAAAATAACCAGTACAAGAACACAGCTAGGCAAGAGCAAAAGCAATATTTAAAATGGAAATCTGTGTAATTGTAAAATCTATTTTCTTCTGACATAGGGTCCAATGACTTCACATGTTAGGGTTTTTGTTTCATGCTTTCTTTTGTGTTAGGGCTTGAACTCAGGGCCTGGGCTTATTTTTTTCACAATCCTTTGTGCACTACCACCTGAGCCACAAGTCCATTTCCAGCTGTTTGTGTGTATTTTATTGAAAATGAACAGTCTTACAGACTTTCCTGCCTAGCCTGGCTTTGAACTGCAATCCTCAGATCTTAGCCTCCCGAGTAGCTAGAATTACTGGCATGAGCCACTTGCACCTGGCAGTTAGTTATTTTTTTTACATATAAAACCCCCTGCAATTTTCAGCCTATTGTATCACCCAGAAATACACAGAGGCCACACTTAATGTAAACACATGTAGAATCAGTCTTGTTGGTCCTTGAAGCATCCCAGAGACAAAGAAATGAGATTTCTTCAGCCAAATGAGCCATCACACAGACCAACATGAATATGCAAATTTCAATAAAACATCTTCACTTTTCCTCAAGGCAAAGAGAGAAAAAAGGGTCTCAAATGCAAGCTAGTCAGAGTTTAAAAAAACAAAAGGTACAAACCTTTAAAATAAAATTCTCCTAGTCTTATACAAGGGTGGAGATGAGGCCTCAATGTTCAATTTTTAATTCTTTTTTGGTAAATTTTGTATCTAGGCGACATTCTCATCAGAGAAGGTAAGATCACTCTAATTCTGCCAGCATTAATACCTGGCAAAGTGGCAAATACAACTAAAATATTTAACACCACTAGAGCCATACAATGTCTCTTCAATCATACATGACTTGAAAGCATCACCCTTAAAATGATAAACATATCCAATATAAATTTAAGCTACCTGCTGGTGGATCATGCCTGTAATCTTAGCTACTCAGGAAGCTGAGATCTGAGGATTGTGGTTCAAAGCTAGGCAGGGTAGGAAAATCTTAAAGAACCTATTTTTTCGGGGGGGGGGGTTGGTCATGGGGCTTGAACTCTGGGCCTGGGCACTGTCCCTCAGCTTTTCAGCTCAAGGTTAGTGCTCTATCACTTGAGCCACAACACCACTTCCAGTATTCTGGTGGTTTATTGGAGATAAGAGTCTCATGGTCCTTCCTCCTCGGGCTGGCTTTGAACCACAATCCTCAGATCTCAGCTTCCTCAGTAGCTAGGATTACAAGCATGAGCCACCAGTGACCAACTGTAAGAATCTTATCTCCATATCTTAGTTATGGTAAATAATGCTGCAATAAACATAGTTGTGCTGGTAGTTTTAGTATGTACTTGTTTATGATCATCTGTGTAAATGCCCAAAAGTGGGATTGCTGGAACATAGGGGAGCTCTATGTGGAGTCTTTTGAGGAACCTCCATACTACTTTCCAAGTGGTTGAACAAGTTTACACTCCCACCAACAATGAAGTAAGTTTCCCTTATGTCCACATCCTCTCCAGCATCTGTTGTTATTAGAGTTCTTGATTATAGCCATTCTAACTGGGTTGAGGTGGTATCTCAGTGTTGTTTTGATTTGCATTTCTTTTGTGGCTATCGGTTGAGCATTTCTTCATGTGTCTATTGGCCATCCTTCTTTCCTCTTCACCAACCCAGATGCCCCTCAGTAGATGAATGGATCAAGAAAATGTGGTATATATGCACAATGGAATTCTATGCCTCTATCAGAAAGAATGACATTGCCCCATTTGTTAGGAAATGGAAAGACTTGGAAAAAATTATATTAAGTGAAGTAAGCCAGGTCTAAAGAAACATAGGTCCCATGGTTTTCCTTATTTGCAATAACTAGTATATGTCTGAGACCAGCAGAAATGGTCAGATAAGTTGATGCTAGGTGAAATGAACCCCAAGATAAGGACTCAAATGGTTTTTCTTTCTTGCAATTGTTTCTAACATATTTATAAGATGATTTTTTGTTGCTTTGTATGTCCTTCCCCCATGGTATAACCCCTGTTTTCACTGTATTTGATGTTGGTATAATTTGGGGAGGAGAAAGGAAAAAACAAATTGTTTAAATAGGGATACAGGTGGACCCATTGCAACAATGAGATGTACAAGATGTTATGTCGAAAAACGAAGTTTACAACTTTGGCACGGGGCGGGGGGGGGGGGGGGGGGGGGAGGCAGGCGGGAGGGGTGGTGATGGGAAAGGATGGGAAGGGGAAATAGAGGAGGAGGCAACAATGCTTGATAAGAAATGTACTCATTACTTTGCCCACGTAATTTTAACCCCTCTGTACGGTGTTTTCACAATAAAAAATAAGAAAGAAAAAAAAAGAATCTTATCTCCATTTAACAGCAAAAAGCCATAAGTAAATTGTGACTCAAGTGATAGAGCGCTAGCATTGAGCAAAAATTTTCAGGGACTGAGCCCAGGCCCTGAGTTTAAACCTCAGTACTGCACCAAATATAAATAAATAAATAGGGAAATTATGACATTCCTGGTAAGTAAAAAGTGGGAATTGGAGGTCAAGATGTTCAGTTGATCAGGCTGAGAGCAAGTGACCCTAGATTTTCATTGAAATATACATATACATACACAAAAAATGAAGACAGCACTAGCAAAGATAACTATAATTATAAAATATAAATGTATATATTTCCTTTTTGCTTCACTTAAGTGATTTAACAAATGGTTATATAAAACTATTCACACAAATAAAATATAGTTTGATTTATATCATATAGGGATGTAATATATTTGTTAATTGTAGCACAAAGGAGATAAGTAGTAGAGAATCAAGATTGAGTACAAAAGCGAAGTAAATGTAAGGCCCTGAGTTTGAGCCCCAGTACTACACAAAACATTTTCTTAATCTTCCAATTCAATCATCAAAAAGCTCAATTGGAATTGATCAAGGATCAAGCAGCCCACAAATATGTAAGAATGTGATCATCACTATTACTCACAGGGAATTACAAACCAAGAGCACAATGAGCTCCCACTTCACATCCACTAGGGTAGCTACTATTAAACACTTAAAAATGTTGAGGATATGGAGAAACTGAACTTCTCATATACTGTTCTTGAGAATATACATAGTTCAACTACTTTACAAATATTGGGCAGCTAGTCAAAAGATAAAATGTTATCTTACCACTGACCAACTATTATTTTCCTAGAAATACACCCAAATATACACAAACAAGTGTTCGCACAAAAAAATTGCATGTAAATGCTCACAGACGCATTTTTTCTAATAGCAAAAAGTGCAAACAATCCAATGCCACCAATTGATGAATAGAAAATCAAATGTGTTACATTCAGGAAATGGTATAGCATTCAGCCATAAAGAAAAAATGAATTATTAATACCTGCTATGAAATGTACGAATCTTGGCAATATTATGTTTATTGAAAGAAGCCAGATGCAAAAGGCAACATCTTGCATTATTTCTTCTATATGAAATGTTCAGAGCAGGCAGATATGTCAAGACAACATGTAGATTAATGATTACCTAGGGCTGGAGCAATTGGAGCAAGGGGAAGGACATGGAGTATCTGCTAATGGGTAAAAGGTTTCTTCTCTGGGGTAATAAAAATGTTCTCAATTTGACTTTGGTAATGGTTTTCTATTAATATATTAAAGAAGCACTGAATAGTGCATTTTAAATGGGTTAGCTTTATGGTATGCAAATTTGCTACCAATTAAACTATAAAAAGACAATATGCTCATATGAAAATGATCACCAATATTTACTCCCAGAGAGAGAAGAAAAATATGAAAGAAAGTAAGGGCTATTCAGTCAGGATGAATAAGGAGGAAATCAGCACAAAGGAAGAACTGTCACCACCATGAGTCTAACTCCTTTGACACATTTGCATGTGTGGAACCCTCTCTTCCAGCTTTCAGCCCATCAGCTCCAAAGACCAAACTCTGAGAAATAAAATCTCTCCTGCTTGTGGACATCTTGCTGAAAATAAGAATTCAGAGACTGAGACAAGATGTTTATCCTTGGAAAAGTATATCAAGAGGAGATTCATTCCTTGGTCATTTTTCCCCCTTCTATGGTTTTCTTTTCAAAGAAAATTTTTATTAAGTGTAAGCTGTAACTCCCAAGACACCAATTCATAATCAAAATCATGAGCAAAATCCCCTGCTCATGATATCTATGCATAGTTCCTCCTTCCCCATTGCCAAAAAAAAAGCTAGGTGCTAATCAGTTACAAATTATATTTGACAGCTAGATGATGGAACTTTGTAGGGCCTGGTTGTATTCTCCATTGTGTTTTATCAGTTTGTTTAACATGTGCCCATACAGAGGCTTGAACTCAGTGCCTGGGCACTGTCCATAAGATTTTTCACTCAAGGCTGGTGCTCTAGAACTTGAGTCCACAGTTCCACTTCTGGCATTTTGCTGGTTAATCCAGGATAAGAGTCTCTTGAATTTGTCTACCTGGGCTAGCTTTGAACCATGATTCTCAGATCTCAGTTTCCCAAGTAGGTAGGATTACTGGTGTGAGTCATCGTGCCTAGCCTTCTTCTCCACTTGTACTACCAAAAATCTCCAGGAAATGGATATAACTCCTACTAAAAATAATGACTATGCCTGTTTCCTATGCAAACGTCAATAAAATACTCTAGTTAGGAATAAAACCCACCCCAAAGGGACATCTCAAATATGGGAGGTAAAGGAAAGGACATTTGAAGTTATTACCAACCAAGAGCTTGGTAAATTAGATAGTTTTGAGATGCTTTTCAGTTTGACTTACAGGGAAGGGAAAGGTGAGTTGTTTTTCTTCAGATTAATTTTATAACCATTAGCAGTGTCTCATTATAGCACTTAAGGTCTGCATCTTTCAAAGTCCTTATTTTCCTGCTTTAGTATTAGCCTGGCCACAAGCTCTACTGTGAGGCTGGAGGTATAGTATGGTGGTTAAATACTTACTTAGTATGCATGAGGTGCTGGGTTTGGTCCCAAGCAAGCAGAAAACAAACAGCAAGGCATACACATGAACAAATAAACAACCAAAGACATCCCACCACTACTTACAATATTTATATTAATATCATTTAATTTATTAGCCCACGAAGTTTGGGGTATCTGACAAATTGTGACAGACACTTCCAATTGCTAAAGTTCCCACCACATGTAAACCTAAGCTACCTACAATTATTTCTATGTGTTCTCCATATTTTACAGTAGAAAACTCTCTGACTTCTACAATTGTGGGAGCAAGAACACACATACCCACAAGCAATCATCATTAAAGATTTTTAAAGCTTTTTGGACTCTTTAAAGGTTTAAATGGAAAAATTGTCCAGCTTCATTTTCTCATTTCCTCAGCTTTATAATAAATAAATTACACATAGGATTTCACTATCTCCACATTATCTCCATCTACAAGCTACTATTTTCTTTATGGAACTTATGAAATCTATACATTCCTGGCCTAATCCTCCCACCCACATCAGAACTGTCTTATACTTGATACCTTCAAAGCATTTGAAAGCAGGCTTAATTACTATAAGAACCACATGAATGCAATCAGTAGAGATCCTATGTGCCATCCATAATTTTTAGATTAAAAAGTGTTCTTTTATCTTTCCTAATGCCAGTGGTCAGAAGTTGTCATACCTATATGAAGGATGTCCTATTGACCTCTCTTCCTTTGCTTGGATTAATCATAGAATTTCTCTACAATTTGCCTTTCTTTGTGTGTGCCAGTATTACAGCTTGAACTCAGGACCCGGGTGCTTTCCCTTAGCTTTCTAGCTCAAGGGTGGTGCTCTACCACTTGAGCTATGGCTGTACATGTGAGTTTTGGCTGGTTATTTGGAGATAAGAGCCTCACAAACTTTCTTGCCTGGATTTGCTTCAAACCATGATTCTTTAAGTCTAAGCCACCTGAGTAGCTAGGATTACAGGCAGGAGCCACAGATGCCCAGCTAGAATTTGTCTTCTAACGGCTATTGAAAAATCAGTGAGAATCATGACATTAGGCTCAGTGCTCTTTAATTCAATACTACTGCCAGAGTTCTGGGTATGTCAGACTAGGCTTAGACTGCAAAGTTACTTAATGAAATCTGAGAGGCAACAGAGTAAGACATAGTAGTCATAGGCTCCATGGCTGAATGACACAAATGTCTTCAACAAGTTAAGGAGCAGACCTGAGCCAAAACTCGGAGCATAGAGCATGTGAACATTCAAACTAACCCAATAAGATACTGGGATACTTGAGTATACTTCCATTTTGACAATGGGCATTTTCAGGACTCAGGGGAAACTATAAAAATACCTCTACTGTTTGAAAGGGTGGGTGGAGAAGGTGAATGATAGCCAACTCCAACTCTGACAAAAAAGCTGGGATTCGTCACCTTCTAGAAGATATTTCAAAAAGAAATACACTTAGTCATTAGAATTTTGTCAAACTACCCTGCATGGGTAGTGTCCCACAGGATTTGTATAGGTGCAGACACCTATGTAAAGCCAATACTTGTCCTCATGTGCAGATAAGGGGCTTAGAGATCCTCAACTCCTGTCTTCTCTATACCCATTCTTGTCTCACAAATGGAGAAAAACTGGAGCCAAAGAGTAGGAGACTTAGGATAGGTTGAAGAGCCACAGCAATGCTAACTATTCATGAAGTAACTACTGCTGAAAGGATGGTGAAATAAACTTTTAAAAATTAGTTGTGAATTTATTTTTACAATTTCAATGTTTGGTATAAAGCCATACGTTCTACAAACTGAAGCATGATATGCACTCTGATAATACTTACCTGTGTGACTCTAGGAAAGTACCAAAGGATCCTCAAAAGATCGTGTATATAATGACAGGAGTTCACACCATCCTCAAACTGTAAGTGAAAAGGGGCTGAGGCAGGAGCCTCAATCAAAGCTTTGGATCAGAGCTCCTGAGAAATGTCACAGATCTGTAGCCTGAACAAGACTTTAAAAAGTCAGAGGCCAGGTGCTGGTGGCTCATGTCTATAATCCTTGCTACTCAGGAAGATGAGATCTGAGGATCATGTTTTGAAGCCACTCTGGCCTATAATCCTAGCCACTCAGGAGGAAGAGATCTGAGGATACCAGTCCAAAGCTAGCCCAAGGAATAAAAGTCTGTGAGATTCTTATTTCCAACTAACCAGCAAAAAATTATTAGTGAATCTGTGGCTCAGGTGGTAGAACACCAGCTTTGAGAGTAAAAAAGCTACATGACAGTTTGAAGCCTTGAGCTCAAGCCCCAGTACTGGCACAACAAATAAATTTTAAAAAATGTCAGTTAGCGTAGCCTTTTAGATAATACCTTAGAAAATCAATCTATTTGTGCCAAATTTGTGATTCCCTAATTCAGAAATATTATGGGGGCATTCAGAACAAATATGACAGCTGGCTTCAAAGTCAGAAGAATATAATAAATACCATTCCAGAGAAGAACTGCTTCCTCCATGTTACACCTTCTTTCCATTGCAAAGCCAGATTATCTAAGGCTAAACATTTTCTGAGTACTTTCTGAAGTAATTTAGTTGAAATATTTCAGTTGGATTTGTTTGCTTTCCTTTTACTTGAGCATTGCTAATGGATCTCTCAAAGTGTAGATAGTTGATCTGAATGACCTTCCAATTTCTGAGTTGTAGAATGGTTGCAGGTAGTAGACTAAGGATATTTGCATATACTCAAAAAGCAAATGTCTTTAGGGAGACAAACATATACTAGATTCAAATCTTCACTTGATCATACTCCAGTGACAGGAGCCAAAATAAATTGATATCTCTAAGTTGAGGCTAAAGATTGCTACCTATCTCGTAGAGTTGTTGGGAGGATCAAAATATCAGAACATTTTGAATAAACATAAATAGCCTAGCCATTAAAAAACCATTGAGGGTGGTCTGGGAAAGCACTTAGAGTACAAATGAACAAGTTTTAGAATGCTGACTTGGGTATTTAGGTATCTTTGATTAGGATATTAAGCTAGACAAATACACAGCAACTTCCTAGCTAAAAAGTGATAATAGACTGGTTGTATTACTTTCATTTCACAAGACTTTACCTTGCAGAATAATTATCTAGCTTTTAGACCTGTGTGAAACACCACTAAAACAGGAAAACAGAAAGTCATAGGAAATCACAATAATGTGCAAAAGGCTGTCTTCTCTTTTGGTATACTTGTATTTTTAAATCTAACTTTTTATCTATAAATAGGACAACACCTAAGACCTCCACTTGGAAAATATTAGAAATACTATAATAATAAAATGTGTGTGTCTGTGCCAGTACTGAGGTTTGAACTCAGGACCGCATACTCTCCCTTGCTTTTTTTTTCTTCACACAAAGCTGGTGCTCTAACATTTGAGCTATACCTGACTTCCTGCTTCTTCTGGTTAATTGGAGATAAGAGTCTCTTGGATTCATCTGTCTGGGCTGGGTTTGAACCACAATCCTCAGATCGCAGACTCCTGAATAGCTAGTATTAAAGGTGTGATCCAGTGACTCTTACCAAATATAATGATTTCATACAAGTATTGTAAAAGAAAATAAAGGTGTCAATACACACCTGAGGTCAGAACAACTACCACATATGCTAAGCACACATACACACACACACACACACACACACACACACACACACACTCACACCACCTCAGAAAAATTTTAACTACAGTATAATTCAATACTCACTCTTTCTCCCCCAAGGAGGCAGAAGCAGATCTGATTAATGCCTTCCTAATGAAAACAGAAAAGCAGGGGTCTGCTGCTAGAGACAATCTCAGAATACAATGTAGCTTAACTAAAAATATTTTGCATTATGAAAAATATACTTTTCTATTTTATTTTTCTTATATTCCCTTTGTGAGATCTTTGGTATATGAAAGTACTTGTAGTGCCTGAGACAAGTTTTGTTATTACCATCTATAGATAAGGAAATTATCTTTGAAGTTCTCATCTTCTAATTGGAATCCAGTACCATAGATTCCTCTGTATTTAAATCAGCATAATGAAATACTCAACTACCTGACTTATCAAATATGATAGATCCCTCATGCCTAAATTAGAAAATATAATAGATTCTTCACCTCTACTCTTCCTGGTTTTGTTATTTGCATTATTTAACACTCAATAAGTCCAACTAAGCTAAGAAAGCCTACTAAAAACAGATACGTTTGGTGTCATTTCAATTATAGGTAAATAGTATATCTAGAATACTTAACAATTTTTACATTTACATTTTTGAATATTTTCAATATCTCACCAATAATTTTATAGGTGGATCAAAATACTCGTGAAATAACTGTTCTCTTTATTAAGCATAAAGCAATTGATTTCTAGATAGATGGTTCTTTAGTAGAATATCAAATTAATTTATTCCATTATGATGACTTAGATGTTTCCATTGACCCTAATCTTCATTCATAACCACTTCCTTCTCAGCACTGCCAAGTTAAATTGTGCTCAGAAGAATTCTGCATCCATATAGATAAATGAAGAATTATGACTGCTTCTACAAAGTACCTTTGACAGATATTCTGTCAAAGGTACAGAACTGGCCCTAAGGGATCCCAGCCATATCAGTGGATAATTCTGTATGAAAGTCCCAGTGACATATAACAATCTCATCACAATATCTTATAAAGTAATAAAGATGACATAGGGTGAGACATGTATGGGAATGGGAATTTTCTTCTTGCCATGACAAAAAATAAACCTTACATACACAAGATAACTTTTCACCAGAAGGAAATGAGGGAAGTACTTTCATCTTCAACCTTGTCCCCTTCCCACCACCTTCCTCAGACAGACATAGGATCCTAAAATAAGGAAAAGTGGGACTCTGCTAGGCCTCTTTATATAACCCTCATCTTTCCATTTCCTGTGAATGTGATCTTGGGCCTTGGCTGATTTCACACAGATAAGGAATATGACTATCTGTCTATAATATTTCATTTGTGTCGGTACTTTGTGTGTGCTGTCAACCTCAAGTTTCCAAAGCCCTTTAAGAGGCCATCTGTGGTGACTCTTCAAAACCAACCAAATGAACAAACACAATCACAAATGCAACACTTTCTAACCCAGTAATAAAGAACACAAGTAAGATGTCACAGTACAAACAAATGTTTTCTTTGCCATTATTATGATGATTTTTTGTAAGGGGATATTTTATCCATCCAGAAACATTTACTGATATTTACTTATCCATTCATATTACATTTACTGACATTGAAATTAACATGAAAAGACCTAATTATATACCACTCACTTCCCAGTAAATTTCCATTTATAACTGTCCTGTTAATGAAGATAACATATGTACAATTAAAAAAAAATTTCCCCCGGAGATGAGTGGTTACTATGGGAATGAGAGGCACTGGCAGGAGGGACCAGACAACTGCCCAGTCCCTCAGGATCTCTCACCTTGGGGTCTCTCATGCCTGGCGTCAGGGGTTCCAGGCTAAACTGGGGTTTCTGGTGCCCTGGGGGCCAAGGCTAGAACAATGGCCACCTTGGGTGATGATGTGGAGATGGGGGGAGTTGGGCCCCAGTGACTCCCTCCCCAGTGAAGCCAGAAGGTGGCATCAGGGATCTGTGCCTCCTAAGGCAGCCCAGCCCCAGGGACCCAGGAGGCCCAGGATGTGGAGGAGCTGGCAACACTGGGCTCTGGGGGCCCCAGGAGAAGAGCTCCAGACTGCACAGTGGAAGTGTGGGGGACACTGCTCCCCACTTCTCCTCCCCTTCCCAGTCTCTACCTGGGCCTAGAAAGGAGCCTAGAAAGGACCTAGCGAGAAAGGAGGCAGCCTCTTCTTGAACCTGGGGATGTCCCATTCCCATTTGTCCCCTCTCAGTTCTCTGTGGGAAAGGGATGGCTCCTCCCATATGTACAATTTTAACAGACATTGTTGACATCATGAATGAACACCTGTGCACATCTTACTACGAAAACACCCTTATACCATGGTAGCTAGCAAATCAGATAAGCATGAAGGTGAAAAATAATCTAGTAGATGCCACTAAAAGCAGGTAGCTTGCTTAGGAGGCCAATGAAATATGCAGACTTGAACCAACAATCAGAAACAGCAAAATTTGACACATAGACACAGTTTCATGGAGATAATCTGGTCACAGAAATAAAGACTTGTGAAGGGATACCCAATCAGATGAGCACATGCAACACACTTGGTACCAACCCACACAACTGATTATAAACAAAGACAATTCTATTTTGCCAAGTCAAACTAAAGAAGGAACATACACTATTAACCCAAAACGTGAAGGGGGTCAACTCTAATTGATATATAGAAAGCATAAATGAGGTCCAAACTCCAAGAGCACAGAATAGCAAGCATGCCCTGAGAAATATGAACTAACATGACAAAATACACAGACACACATCAAAGTATAAACACAGAGAAAGGTTACTACATTTCAAAAAAAATCACCCAAAACAGGCTTGTACAGACATACAAATAAAGACCACACTGACCAAGTAAGAAATCCATACATAAGCATCCAGAAATATTATATTCTTAGACACAGTGGCACGCCGGTCTGCAGTGAGCCAACCATTTATCTAAACTGAGAAAAACATAGAAGAAAGCATAGAGATCCATGATCAGAAGAAGTGGTCAAGGGACAGAACACATGATTATATAGAGACACTGAATTAAAAGAAGAAAAATGTTCCCACTAGCACAGCACACAGAATAACACAATATTTCTAGAGCCCTGTATCACAACTGCTCAGAAATGGACTCACAATAACAGACACATGTATTCTGGTATATAATCATATATAAATAGCCAGGAGAAGTGTGGTGTGTGTGTGTGTGTGTGTGCGCGCGCGCGTGCGAGCGCACACGCGTGTGAACGTAAGTGTTCCTTGAACACAAAGGTTGAAATCTGGAGCACACCAGGTAAACTGCTTACACTCTCTAGGGATTCTACCAGCAGGCAAATGTGCATGAAAAAGAGAGCCTTGGCCAAGGTGATTAAATGCTTTTCATGCAAATAATAATTGCTCAAGCCCCTCACAATCACTGACATGCAAAGTTGTCTGCCCCAAATTACTCATGCTAAAACAACCAAACTGCTCTAGTTGCTTAACAGATTATGCCAGGGCTGCAACCTACAAACCAAAGTCCAAATCTTAAAACATTCATTACCTTAGAAATCCAATCCTAAATTTTCAGCTGACAAACCTTCAGCCTGCAAAACTAGAGTCTCATGGGGCAAAGTGACAGTGTCCAGAGCATTTTGCATACGTTTCCCTAGTGCTCTGTAAAAGTCCTGTACAAAGTTAGTCTCCAGCAGTGTGGAACAGACTTGGGAATAGGCAAGAAAATTGGTCAGTGCTCAGAAAGCCCCTCAGCTCTCAGCACCTGCAAGATAAATACTAGCATGTGAAATCAGAGATGATGAAACAGATTCTGGACATTTGGTCCCACTGTCCCCAGTATATAGTAGGGAGAGTCAAAATCATTGAGGTCAAAGAATGCCTGAGCTAAAAGGGGCATCCGGAACTGACCTGACAGCAGAAACCCTTATTTTCCAATCTGAGGGTGCCAGAGACATTCTTTGAAAACTTGGCCACTTTCCTTTCCTGTGTGGGTTTCCGTCGCCCAATTCATACAAAAGAGACTGAACTTTAGACACTGATCATCTCTACTTCTTTGGTCTGATCATCTCTGATTCTTTGCCCTCTCTAGAGGAGAGACACAGTTATTTAATGCAAAGAAAAGAATAATAATGCTTGTCTCCAAGTCAGCAAATGCTTGTCATATACTAGGAAGGCTGGGAAAAAATGAAAGATACAGACATGCATACCTTATACAAGCTTCAACTTTTATTTGGTTAAATAGGAAGGGCTATGGGGCTATAAAGGGTGGAGAGAGTGGGAGGGAAACTTGAAAGACTTGAAGGTGCTGTTTTGCTTGCCATGTGTCCACCTCTCCTTTCACTCCTCCTGCTCAATGCATCAATAGTTCACTGTCCTCTGCCCACAGTTACTACAATTACAAAGCAGCAAAAACCTCCTTTTAAATCACGCATGCTCAGACTATTAGAGGAAAAAATAGGACAAGGTTTCATAACTGAAGTATGACATTAGTTTGTAATAGTAAAAACAGCTATACTTTAAATCTACAAAATCTCTCTGAGTTCACAAAATACTTTTCAAAGCCAAGTGCTGGTGGCTCATGCTGATAATCTTAGCTACTTAGAAGGGTGAGATCTGAGGACTAGCAGTTCCAAGCCAGCCTTGCAGTTCCAAGTCTGTGAAACTATTATTTCCAGTTAACCAGCTAGAACTGTGGCAGAAGTGGTAGAGTACCAGCCTTGAGAGAAAGAGTCAAGTAAGTGTGAGACTATGAGTTCAAGGTCCAGTACTTTCACGAGTGCACATGCGTGTACACACACACACACACACACACACACACACACACGTATATTTCACCTTAAATTTTCGTATATAAGACTAAGATTTTTATCTCAATCTACAGATGAGGAATGCAAATAATGAGCCACAAAATATGATCATAAACTCTGGTATTTAAAGTGTAGGGTCCACTTCTCTTACAAGGAGCCTAGTCTTCTCTAGTCCTGATCTTGGTAGCCATTTAATTTCTTCTCCTACTTTATTCAGTCCAGCCAAGGGGATAAGAAAGCCCTTGGATGAGCTCAGGGCTAAGAAGAACTCTCATCTCCATCTTTGCACAAAGACTGGGGAAACAGGAGTAGGAGTGGCACTTGGCTAAAGGGTTCTTGGAAAGGAAGAGAAGGAAGCGATTCTCCATCATCCCCATTACTCCTAGTCCTCAGGGAACATTGTGGGTAAATTTATGAAGCTAAAGAAATAAAAACTAGATGACAAGTTGCCCAGGAAATTCACATCCCAAACTCATTTTTCCTGAATTAGCTGTGACTTTGATTTTCCATTTTACAGTTAACCAAGGCACTTAAGTGCCTGGATTAAGACTCTGGGCCACAGTACCCAAGAAGGCTGTAAAACCTTTTTTCAGAGGATTATTAAGAACATTCTAGAAAAGAGTTATGTTGAAGGAAGGCAAGAGGCTTTGGCTAATGGAGGGTAAGTTTAATGACCTCTATGAAAAATAAAACTAAAGTGGTTTCAAATAGTGAAAACAACATTGAGGCCAGAGGGCGAAAAATTGAAAACTCAAAATTCAAATCCCAAATCCACCAAGGTACTCATTGTATGACTTTGAATAAGTCATTGACCTCTGTGAAGTTCAGTCCCTAGTCCATAAACTAGAAATAATAAAAGCCACTTAGGATCCAAGAACGGATTAAACAAGAAAAAAGTAAACATCTAGTAGCACCTAATATTGATGAGGTAAATATAATCTTCAACAAGAAAGAGTTTATCAAATGTTACAAAAGATCCTCAAATATCAGAGCTGCAAACAGAATTTAGTTACTCCAAATTTGGTCTATGTTACCTTAGTCTTCTATCATATATAATCATACATACATGGTTTTGAACTCACATGGACTACCTAGGTTATATATAGTTCTTATCTAGTAATCTTCCACTTTCTGAGGGTCACACACACAAGACTCATGTTTTCTCTTTTTTTCTCTCTCACCATCTCATTTGTTCTCTCCTTCACTCTTCCCCATTCTCTCTCACACACAGATGCTGAGCCATTTCATGTCTCTTCTTCAGAAAACAGTTTAGATTAACATTCATTTAGTCATAAGGTTCCATCTTCATCTGTTCAAAATAAAGTACATATAGCCACACTTACTTGCTACAAGGGACTAAGTAAAATTTTGCTAATGTAATCTTATAAGCAGATGCTCATATGTTTACTACTGAAATGTCAGTCCCCAGTGAGATCTCTGAAGCCTGGGATGATAGTTACTTATTTTTCTTTGTATGGTAGGACTCGAGCACAAGATTTGGTACGGGTTTGACATTCAAGAAACGTATTGATGAATAAAAGAATTACTTAGTGATGTGAGTGAAATGTTTATTGTTTAGCCAGACTAACATTGCTGAGAATTAAAAATATGATCCAGGCCAAGGGTGGTGGCTCTGGTGTCCTTCCAGGTCCAAGCATCTAGTGGCTCTGTAATCCTAACTACTGGGTTAGTAGAAATAAGAAAGGTCATGGTTCGGGCTAGGAAGGTGGTTCAGTGGTAGAGTGCTTGCCTTCCATGCCTGAGGCCCTGGGTTCCATTCCTCAGCACCACATAAGCAAAAAAAGTGGCGCTGTGGCTCAAGTGGTAGAGCGCTAGCCTTGAGCTGAAGAGCTGAGGGACAGCGCCCAGGCCCAGAGTTCAGGCCCCACAACCGGACCCAA
>NW_012267358.1:276930-364712 GCF_000151885.1 Dipodomys ordii | reverse complement strand
AAAAAAAAAAAAGGTCATGGTTCAAAGTCAGCCTGGGCAAAAAGTAATTGAGTTTCTCCCTATCTCAATAAATAAGCTGGGCAGAGGAGGGATAGATAAAAGAATTTCTGTTTGGTTGGCCTCAGTTAAAAAAATAAAAGAGAAGCCTTATCAGAAACAATAACTAAAGCATAAAAGGCTTGGGGTAGTTGTTAGGGCTTAAGTGGTAGAGTGCCTGCCTAGCTAGCTTGAGGCCTTGAATTCAAATACCAGTACTACAGAAAAAATAAACAACCATAAAAGATATTCTACAAGGGTTAAAGCATATCCTTAACCAAAATTTTACAACAGTCTGAAATCACATATGTCTTTATTCATTCATTTATTTGGTAACAAATCTGCAGTTCAGTGATCATGTGTCTGGCATGTATGAGGTCTTGCTTGGGATTGAGCTTGAAATTTTCAATTGATCTCTATCAGAAATGCATGGTCCCTATCTTAGTTGTGCCATTTATTCCCTAAATTATCTGTAAGTGTCTCTTAATTGCCTCTGATGTCAGTCTCCTCATCTGTAAACTGGAAATGTTCATCTCTGTTTGTGCCTACTTCCAAATTGGTTTTGAGAAGCAAAAGATATAATGCAAGAGAATATCCACCAATGACAGTCACATGCATTATACTTCCTAGGGATTTTAATAATTCAGTCTCAAACATGTCCTATAATGCCACTCGCATCTTTCCAGACCAGCATCATTATAACAGTTGGCTCTGATAAAGCTACCCACTGGATCCTGTGAAAATTATCAACAAACAATGTAAATTGGAAAGGGAGGTAGAAACTAGATGTCCTTCTACGTCCAAACTTTTAGCTTACTTGATTTCACTTAAATCTTGGGCATGATAACTTGGACAAACTGTCATTACCATCATTACAAAAGTATTAATACCAAGTTTTTTTTTCAAATTTATTTTGGTGTTGGGGTTTGAACTCCTGCTAACGTGGCTGGTGTTACCAATTCAGCCAAACCTGCAGCCTAGCTTTTTTGCTGGTTTTGTCTGCACAGGCTGGCCTCAAGCACAGATCCTTGGGACCTCAGCCTCCTAAGTAGCTATAATTACAGGAATGAACCATCAGTATCCAGAATTTACAGTAAACTTTTATTAAAGTCCTCCAAGAATCATGCTTTTGGAGTCCACTCTTACTCCTAGTCCCAGAGGTAATTCTAGCAAAAGGAGAAACTTTGGAGGAAGGTTTACACAGCAGGCAGATAGACAGCATGGTGAAAGAAGAGTACGAGTCTGTGTCATGCGTAGGAGACAGAGTGATACCCTAGAGATGGGAAAAGTATATGAAACAACATGCAGTGAATAGCTAAAAATAGCAGATGTATCAAAAAAGAAAACAGTATGAGGTCTATGTAACCCAGTCCAAATTGTCCAGAACCAAGGAGATGCCCTGAGCTTTCCTAAATTTCAAAATTGCAGGTTTATAGGATACAAACCATGGACACCACTGACTCTCTAAGAAAAGCTCAATGTATGATCAATGAGCATGCTAGCTGTTTCTTTCTATACTAATTAAGTACTTCAGAAGTGAGGTGGGGAAAAGTTTAAAAAGACATATGTATATGTGTATATAAGTATATGCATGTGTGTATTGCATGAGTATGTATATGCATGTACACATATGCATACACATTTTCCAGAACTGGCATGCATCAGAACTGTAACTAATCTGAAACTGAAAGGGGAACGTGTTTTGGAAATGAATACATCAACCTGACAGTTCATATTAACACTTTTTTTTGTCGATCATTGGGGCTTAAACTCTGAGCTTGGAAGCCATTCCTGAGCCCTTTTGCTCAAGGCTAGTCCTCTAGCACTTTGAGCCATAGTGCTACTTCCTGACCCTTGATATTACAATTCCAGAAAGGAGATCCACTAATAGAAGTGCTCTCTCTTTCTTTATTATTACTTCTTTATAAACTGAAGAGTCTCAATGTGATAGCATAGGAAGTCTAACTAGATGCTTTCTAGAGTTGTGGGAGCTAGAATTGGGTCATGTTGTTAGTCCCCATGGGAGAAAGTCAAAATGATTTCACCTCTCAAATTATTCACCCACAAACTAGGGTATGGCCTTCAGATCCTTGACTACATCCAGGAAAGGAGCTGTTCTGAGATGCAATTTGCCATAAAAATATTTTTTGTTTTCATCTGTGTGAAGTGTTGAGAAGTAGTGAGGAAGGTCCCTTGCTAACATGAGGTTCCCATGCAAATTCAGCACTGCTATGAAACTCACTTTATGTTTAAAGACTTATTTTTGTTCTACTATATGCCATTTGCCAGCTGTGTAGATCCCAAGGATGAAAAGGGAGATGGTTCTAGGCCATAGAAGGAGTCAAGGAAATTCTTGACCAATGTGTGCACTTGAGTGACCATACAGGCCCAGACTCACTAAGAGCTCAGACTTTGCACTGGGTCATTCTGTTCCCTGCAGAAGACCATGACCTTTGGCTAAGAAGGTTTCTCTCTCTCTCTCTCTCTCTCTCTCTCTCTCTCTTTCTCTCTTCTCAGACAAATTCGTGTCTGCACTTCAAAGCAAATATGCTGTAAAAATTTTTCAGCTGGACTGAGGGAAGTAACTTAATAACTTGTATTTCCAAAGCAAATCAAACTCTCCTGCTATCTGTCTTGACTTCATATTTATACTTCAACCAATGCATTTTGGAAACTAGGAGCTTTGTGGAAGGGAAGGACAAGTAGCAGTGGCCTGGGAAGAGCTCATATACTTCTGTTGTAGTTGTATTTCCAAGCTCCGCTTATCTGGTAGTATAATAATAATAATAATAATAATAAGCAGAAGTAATGATGATAGGTACAATTTGTCAAGCTTTTACCATGGGCCACATGCTGACAAAATTTCACTCATCTCCACAAAAACCCAGTGAAGAAAGAATTAAGATTTTCATTGTAGAAACAAGGAAATAAGTCTCCCAGAACATACATCTCATAAGAATTAGAACCTTGATTTAAATCAAAGGCTGTTAGATACCAAAGCCTATGTCAGTCAATTCACTTATTTTAGTCTCAACTTCTTTCTCACGGGCCCTTCAGTTTCTTGGCTTTATTTATTTATTTATTGGTTTTTATTGTAAAAATAGTGTCCAGAGGGGTTACGGTTACATGAATGAGTAAGGTAATGAGAACATTTCCTATGGAGCAGTGTTACATCCTCCTTCCTTTTTCCCTTATCATCCCTGTCAGTTGTGGGGCTTGAACTCTGGGCCCACACACTGTCCCTGAGCTCTTCAGCTCAAGGCAATCGCTCTACCACTTGAGCCACAGGGCCATCTCCGTTTTCTGGTGGTTAATTGGAGATAAAAATCTCACACATTTCTACCAGCTTCAACAGGGATCTCAGATATCAACCTCCTGAGTAGATAGTACTACAGGCATAAGACGCTGACATCCAGCTCTTCAGACTCTTTCTGAATGCCTATAGTGAGGGTGAATTTAATATCTATTTCAGCCTTCCAATAGACAAGGTGTGAGGAATAAGAAGGGAATTAATAGTTCAGCACTTACTGAAGTGCCAAGCTCTTTAGTCTTAGTCCTTACAATAAAAATGTAAAGAGAGATTCTACAGATAAAGTCTCTGAGGATCAGAGAAGTTAGGTTGTTCACCTGAGGTCAGATAGCTGGTAACTGATGGTATCAGAATTGAGAAAGTCAGATCTGATATGAACGAAGACCCCTTCCTTGGACTGTTCTTTAGCCTCTCTTCTGCAAAGCAAAAGCTTCTTGAGATTTGCCCATGTCCTAGATCTGACAGGGATGGCACTTCCAAAGGCTTGTAAGGGTCAAGTAGCTGACTTAGATAAGTAAAATATGTTGGTGCCTAGGCAAACAGGAAAGCGCAAGCTCCATCTAGAGGAGCAGCTGCTTTTCACCTCTAGCTGCTAACTGCCAGGCATCCATGAAGGCTCCATATTGCCACATCTTCATTCCCAAAGGTGGAAATCTGAATATGCAGGTGAAATGTTAGCAAGTAATTCAGTGAACACCCACACACCCACACTCTGCTTAGAATAAACAAAATTCATCTGGCCCTAGCTGACAAGTTTTCATTAGGGCAAAGCCATTGTAAGATAAGTTTTATCTTTTACTAAATTATAACCTCTCCTCAGTATTCTTTTGCTTGCCTTTGCTTATGCTCCCCCACCCTGCCACCCCCTCACACACACTGGGGTTTAAAGGTTGAAGCTCAGGGCCTTGAGCCTACTAGGCTGATTTTCTACCACTTGGAACATGTCTTCTGCCCAGACTTTTGTTAACTGGAAATGGAGTCTCCTGGACTTTTTTGCCCAGGCTGACATCAAACCATTATTCCCTAGGTCTCATCTTCCTGTGTAGCTAGAATTATAGATGTGAATCACTTATGCCTGGCTCCTTACTGACTTTGATCTTTGTGTAATACAAAAAAACATCTTCCAATTTCTTTATTTCAGGACATTCCCTCAGATGTATTGAGATAATAATTGTGTTCAATACTACTCTGTGATTTACAAGTGTACTGTCTATAAATACTGGGGCAGAATACCATATTGTCAATGTTAGAATTTAACAGAGCAAGACAATGACTTCTTGTATCCAGAATATTGTATTCCCATTAATGGAACTAATGATCCATCAGTTAATTTGGGTTGTCTCTGAATTCTACACAATCAGAATCACTTAATAAAGAAATACTTGTGAAATACCAGCTGTGTGCCACACTTTAAACTATGTGTTTCAGAAATGTTATATAGAGCTATCCAAGAAACAGTCAGTATCATACAAAAGATGGATATTTAAGCTGGGCTCCAATGACTCATGCTGGTAAATCTAGCTACTCAGGAGGCTGAGATCTAAGTATCATGGTTCGAAGCCAGCCCAGGCAGAAATGTCGATGAGACTCTTACCTCCAATAAAATACTCAGAGAAAGCTGGAAGTTGTGTTGTGGCTTAAGTGGTAGAGTGCTAGTCTTGAGCACAAAGAAGCTCAAGGATAGCACCTGTGCCCTGAGTTCAAGCCCCAGGATTGGCAAAAAAGGATGGATGTTTAGTAGGATATAATACCCATGACCAGATAATTTATAGCTTAAAAGATTCACTGCCCTCATACTCTTATAGGCTAAACACCCTTCTATACATCATCTTTCCAATTTTTTTTAATTTACAGAATGTTGTAAGGGGTGCCGTTGATCAAGATATATTGTATTCATAAATTGCTTTGTTAAATGTCAACTCCTTTGTACAGCTACTTAAAGATAATAAAAAGAAAAAAGAAGAAAACTAAAATGAACACCATTTTCAATCTTATTGTGTCAGAAATTGCTACTTCTTGGGTTGGGAAATGAGAAAATGTGTGTGTGTGTGTGTGTGTGTGTGTGTATGTTTGTGTGTGAGAGAGAGAGAAAGAGAGAGAGAGAGGTGGAGGGAGGGAGAGAGAGGAGAGAGAAAAGAGAGAGAGGAAGGGAGAGAGGGAGGGAGAAAGAGTCTAGTATTGGATCTTGACTCAGGGCTTGACTCAGGGCTTGGGGCACTTCTGGCTTTTTGCTGATTAATTGAACATAAAAGTCTCATGGACTTTTCTCCTTGGGCTGGCTTCAAACTGTGCTCCTCAAATCTCATCCTTCTTAAGGAGCTGGCATTATAGGCATGAGCCACTGGCACCTAGAAAGAAATTTTATCTTGTAGGAAGCTGTATTGGGATAACCTTCAAGGTCAAATAGGTGAGAAAAAATGACAATTTTGAAGGACAAAAGAATGAGGACAGTTTAAGTGTCAAAAACTAGATCCATTTGACTAGATCATAAAAATTATGTGTAAGGAACAACATGAATTCAAGTTGGAAAAATAATCCAGATCATGAAGAGACTTGAACTCTAGACTTATAGAATTTAGTCTTTGGCCTAAAAGCAAAAGGGGAGGAACTGATTTTTTTCTGGTTTTGTAGTGCTGAAGATTGAATCCAAGGTCTCCTCCAGGCTAGAGGAGCTCTTCTCTAAGGAGGTACACCCCCAGCACAAAGGAGCTAAAATTTTAATCATACAATACACGACTGCTCATTGAGGCTCACTTTATGTCAAGCATTAATAATAAGATTAATCAGATGAGCTCTAACATTTTAGAAGCTTATAGAAATCATAGATGTTGTTTAAAGCAAGATATTTATAAGATTTGAGCTAAACTTTTGGGGACAGTGTGGTAGCAGGAATACAATATGACTTAGAGATTAGCAAAGAATAGAGAGAGGTGTCATGAGGTCTCTGCACTAATCCAGGTAAGAAGTGCTAAGGATCTGAACTAGGGTAGAGGGAAAGAGTAAGAAGGATTTAGGAAACAACATATCCTTTCAACACCGTAATTTCTCAAAGCCTCTAGTGTGGCTTTTATCACACAATGCACAGTCATCGCTGTTGGAAAGCTTTGAACTGGAAGGGTAAAGATGCCCTCAGAGAAGAGTCAATTTCACATCTGACTTGGCATATTTTGAGTCAATACAACACCTTGGTGAGGCCTAGTAAGCAATCCAAAACAAACAACATAGTATCTGAAAATATGAGCATGGTTAACGTTTTTGGTCTATTATTACACAGTTGGTAACTGAAATATCTCAGTCTAACTTGCTAATTTTTTATTTAAAAGGCTGATCAAACAGATGTCAGATGTACAATTGGAAATTCCCACAAACTACACACTTTCTAATCTTGTTAGCAGAGAGAAAAGGAAGCTGAGTGCTGGTGGCTCATGTCTGTTAATTCCGTCTACCCAGGAGGTTGAGTTCAGAAGGTGGTAGTTTAAAAGTAGGCCAAAGTAGTAAAGTCTATGATTCCTTTATCTCCAACTATCAACAAGCCAGAAATAGAGATATGGCTCAATAGGTAGAATCACCAGCCTTGAGTGAAAATGCAAAGCAATAGCAACAGGCTTTGAGTTCAAACCCTAGTTTTGTTACCAAAGGGGGAAAAAGATGAAAGGGAAAGAGGAGTAGGCAGAGTAAAACAGACACAGCATGTGTTTTGGATTTCTTTTTTCACCCAAATATCAAACATCAAATATTTTCCATCTTTACTCCCAAACTCCAAAGTTTGAGTGATCTCATCTAATTAGAAGTTAGATAGACAATGCTTGCTAGACATGGCACATTATGACAAGTTTGCAAAGATGTTTTCTCTGAGGCGCTGGCAATTTTCAAAAGGAATGCCTACATTATTATCATTTATGAGAATGACAAAATGGCACTTTCCTTTAAAGAAAACCTGGAGCAAGGCACACTTTTGCAGCAGCTGAATTCCATTTTTATAGTAACAAAAATGTTATGTGACATTCACATTCAGGACTTCCTACTGGATCCAGAATAACCCATTTGGACCTAGAAAAATGGAAGTAGCATTTTTTGAAAGAAAAATTCTCCTTATTTGATGAAAAATCTCGCATTCTGATATGTTTTCCTGAGTTTTATTTCCCTTTGTCTGGTCTATGAAAGGAGATGAACTCTTTCCAAACTCATTAATAACAATAGCTTGAGTTTTGTTTTAGACTTTTTTTGTATCAGTAACAGGGCTTGGACTCAGTACTTCAAAGCTCTCACTGGGCTTATTCCTTACAGGTGCCACTCTACCACTTGGGCCATGCCACCAGTCTAGCATTTTACTGGTTAATTGGAGATGGAGACTCAGACTTTTTTGCTTAGGCTGGCTTTGAACCATGATCCTTTAGGTCTCACCCTCCTGAGAACCTAGAATTACAGACCTGAGAGTCACTACACCAGCCCCATGAACAGTGTTTTGTGATCTTTAATAGACTGTACTATTAAAAAATCATTCAGCTTTATATTTTACAGAATAGTTATTAAAAACCAAATGGAGTGGATGGCATGGCTCAAGTCATAGAGTGCTTGCCTAGGAAGCATGAGACTCTGAATTCAAATTCCATTTCTGAAAAAAAGGAAGAAAGAAAGAAAATAAAAATTTGGGTGGTCAGGCACAGTGGCTCATGCTTGTTATCTCAGATACATGGGAGGCTGCAATTAGGAAGATCTTAATTCAAAGTTAGCCCAGATAAAAAGCTAGAAATACCCCCATCTTAATTGATAACCCAGGTGTAATGGCATACATCTCTCATTCCATTTAAACAACAGGCCATGGGCAGGTGGTGCAAGGCTGGAAACCAGAAAAAAGCACTGGAGGTTTGGCTCAAGTGGTAGAGCACTCACCTAGCAGGTGCAAAACTCTGAGTCCAAACCTCTTATATGTGAGCCACTGGTACCCATCAAGATCATTTTTTTTAATCTAGCAGAAGGAATGGAGGGAAGTAAGTGATTGTGAGAAAAAAAAAAAAACCACGGTGAAAAAGAAGAGATCTGGTAGTCAAGAGCTACAAGTTTAAGTTCTGTTTCTGGTACTTACAGTAACCTTTCTCAGAGTCATTAAAGAAGCCATAAAAGAATCATTCGGGGTCTGAAATTCGGACAAAATGTCCTTGAATTTTAAAAAACTACCGTACCTTCTATACTCTTCCCTAAATGTAATGGGAAAGAGTGTGAGAGTCTGGATTAGCTGTATCCTACTATAGGCTCTTCTGCTTACCTTTTCTAAGACCCTGGGTATATTATTCCATTGTTCAGTACCTGTTTCTTCACCTGTCACATAGGAATAGCAAAAGAACTTATCTCAGCAAGTAATTTTGAGGATCCAATGAATTAAGACATGTTAGCACTTAAGTCTGTTAGTGATTCAAAAGTACTTGGCTCCTTCCTTTTACTTACCTTGGTAGTTCTATTTAAGCAGACATTGAATTTCCTAGGTTTGTAATAGACTGAATTTTCAGCCACCTTAGGGTCAATAGCCCTTTTCTAGTAATTCTCATAATGGCTGTTTCTAATATTTCTTGTAGGTTATCTACTTTTTGTCATTTCTTTCAGTCTTGAAATTCCCATTCTATATCTCTAGGCCACTCAGCTATTTGATGAGAAGGAACAGGGACAGTGAAAAATGAAGTCACCTCAGCCACCAGTCTTTTTTGGAGGGAAAATGTAGACAGAGGCTGTTGGTATAGGACAGGTGTTAGAAGCAAAAGCAGACTCCCTGGAAGTGCATACCGGTTCTGCTACTTCTTAGCTGTATGATACTTGTGCAAGTTGCTTAGCCTCTCTAGGCCAGCTTCTTAAGGTTGACATGCCAATTAAATGTTTTAGCCTGCGTAAGGTGCCAACATTTAGCACACAATAAATAGCAAGTGCTCTCCTTATCATTGCTATTATTTTAATTCATTATTCTAAGTATGCAATCTCCCTCCCTTTTCCTTCCTTCCTTCCTTCCTTCCTTCCTTCCTTCCTTCCTTCCTCCCTCCCTCCCTCCCTCCCTCCCTCCCTCCCTTCCTTCCTTCCTTCCTCCCTTCCTTCCTTCTTTTTGTTGGTTGTGGGGCTTGAACTCAGGGCTTGGGAACTGTCTGCGAGTTCTTTTGATCAAGGCTAACACTGTACCACTTTAAACCACAGCTCCACTTCCAGTTTTCTGGTGGTTAATTGAATATGAGTCTCATGGGCTTTCCTGACTGATCTGGCTTCGAACCACAATCTTTAGATCTCAGCCTCCTGAGTAGCTAGGATTATAGGCATGAGCCACCAGTACCCAGCTTCACTTTTCTAATGTAGACTTTTCTCCAAGCAAGTAATGTAGAACTAACCCTTAAAAGAGGCTGTACCTAGGTTTTCGCACTAGTTTGCTGTGTCACATTGGCCAAGTCCCCTCCTATCTCTGTGACTTATACACCTCGTTCATAAAATGAGGTAGTTGGAAAAGATGGTCTCCAACATTCTATTAACTCTAAAAATTGATGATTTTAGGCCATTTCCATTCAGGTTCCAACTTAGTCAAAGTTCACTCAATTAAATTATTTAGATATGCATTTCAGTAATAATATAGTAATAACATTTTGGTTTGATTGAGTGGTAACAACCAACTTGTATGTTTAGGAGCAATTCAGATGGGGGTTTATTTCTTAGTTACATGTTTGGGCAAGAAGCAAAGGTTCATCTTTTCCCCAAAGTGGGGCTTCAGAATGACAACAAGATAACTGAGTTTGTGCCCTCAGTCTAGTGGCAGCTTGTTATTTCATCTTGGGTAAGTCCCTACCTTTCTCTAGATCTCTATCAAATAAAAGAAAAGAGGTGGGTGTAGTGGCAAATACCTGTTATCCCAATATTGGGAGGCTGAGACAGGAGGGTCATGAGTTTCAAGACCAGCCTAGGATACACAATGAATTTGAGACCCTGTCTCAAAAACCAATACATGAAGGCTGGACATTACTGGCTCATGCCTGTAATTTTAGTTATTCAGGAGGGTCAGAACTGAGGATCATGGTTTGAAGTCAACCCGGGCAGGAAATCGGTGAGACTCATTGCCAATTAATGACCTAAAAGACAGAATGGAGCTGTGGTTCAAAGTGGTAAAGTGCTAGCCTTGAGCAAAAAAATTCAGGGAGTTTCTAGGCCCTGAGGTCAAGCCCTAATACCAGCAAAAACAAAAATAGATGACAGATAGATCAATAGAGAGATGAAAGAGATGAAGATAAATATAAGAGCATGAACAGCCAGGGTGATCTCCAAAATTCCTTCCGTTTTTCTTGAAGAACAAGAAGTTTGAGGACACTGTAGAAAACCCGAGAAGAAGCTAAGGGCCTTAGATAACTCAAATTTTACATATGTCTGATAAACAAACTCTTAATTACTACCCCATATAATGTACCTACCCTACATATAGTTTTCACCTTTCATAAATGGTGATTGTTTTGTCCAGTTGTTAAGACCAAAAGTTTGATAAGCATCATTGCCTTCTTTCATTTCTGCACAAGGAATATCCAATCTGTCAGTAAAATCTTTTTGTGCTTCCATCAAAACACATCCCATATCCAATCATTCTTACCTCTTCCACTACCTTATTAGCCTGAGCCACTGTCTCTCCAGTTGGATCACAGCAATAGTTTTGTCTCCCTGCTTTGTCCTTGCTCCTACAATCCCTTCCTCAATCAGACCAGAAAGTTTAGCAAACAAATGGATAATATATCAGAGAGTGACAGATGTTGTGACGAAAGATCCTGTAAATCAGGTCATCTTACTCTACTCAAATCATCAGACTAAAATCTAAACTTCTAAAAAGCATGTGAAATGGCCTCCCTTAACTCTGATGCCATGTTGAATCACTTCTCTCACTTATGTAACCCAGTCATAACCCTGAGGTTGAATATCATACCAAGCATGTCCTGACCTCAGGACATATAAGCCTACAATATTCTAACCTTAAATATCCATATGGCTCACTTTGTCATTCTCTTTTGATCTTTGCTCAAATATCACCCTCTCAGTAAGATTCTCCCTGGCCAACAAAAGTAGAATACAACCTTCCTCAGCCCTATTATTCTTTGTGATACCTATTCCTCTGCTATACTCTTCATGTTTCTCCTTACTGAACCATCAGTTCCAAGGAGAGATTCTTGTCTGCCTTTTCATTGCTATATCATCAGTGCCTACAACAGAATTTGTGTTTGGCATAGAGTAGATGGTCACAAACTATTTGATAGATAAATGCAGTCTTAAAGTGTCAAGATTTTTAGTACCCAGAACTCCCATATAACCATCTTCAGTCCAATGGACAGTCAAAAGACGTAAAAACCTTAAAAGCTTCTAAATTTCCTTTATTCAGTTTTTATTACTGATAACAGTTGAGTTTCTTTGCTTCTCTGAATCACATCTTTCCTACCTATGAAGTAAAAATAACTATGGGAATGAAGCATAAATGCATGACTTAAATAAGAAAAAGTGAGGCTGAAATTTCATATCTGCTGCTATGAAGTTGTTTGGCTATAGGCATGTTATCTAACTTATGTGGACATGCTTAGGAACAGTAGTCAATTGGCTTGAACCCTAGATACTAACACAAGTAGAAATGAGCATGAAAAGCAATAATACATTATGAAACTTCTTTGGAAACTCTATTGTTATTAGAATAGATCTAATGTCATTGTTCCTAGAGCTATACTCACAAAAAGATAATCAAGGTGTCATATGTTACTTTCAAAACTCTTTGGCACTTTGAGAAAGAACAGGCTAGATGAAATAATAAATATTGTGGTAGCTTATATGCTATCTGATGCAATGTGGTTCTGGTGTAAGGCATCCTTTGACATGGTCTTAGCTGTGAATTGAAAGCACCAACATCAGTTCACCACCCCCAGGGAAAGCCTACCAATTGACAATTAGTCCCCCTAATGGCCAGATAGGACAACATTTCCACAAGCAAGAAATCCACTGGAATTGCAGAGATGATTGTGAAGGGATGAGTCATTGGGTGGGGAGGGGACTCCATAATTTAATTCAGAAAAGTCTTTACTGGAAGAGATTGTCATGAGTCTTTGAAATGTTTTATTTGGGCTCATCATTTTCCTCCTTTAGCCAACATCCTAAAATCCCATTTTTGAGAACTTCAAATTAAGCCACCATGATCAATGAAAACTTGAAGAACAGAAGAATAATTCTTAAATTGATCATCACTGGGCACCTTGCCTCACATAGCAAACATATACTCATAAATCACCCTCAACTTTAATTCATTAGTCTTATTATTGTGAATTTGTCCAGTTGGATACATCACAAGTTCCCAACAATATGCAATGAGATAGCCAAAGAAACTAAACAAGCAGCTAGTACTTGAATTGGAGAGGCACTATTGAATTAGCAAATACATTTCAACCCCTTACTGGAGTTCACAATTCACTGTTATTCTAGAAGTAACATGTTATATTGCTTGACCTATCCATTAAACCTGTAACTTAATGTTGAGTTCAGTAAAGTCTTCACCTATTTTTATAAAGGATTAAACACAGCCAAGGGTAATAAATCTTGCTCATCATTTCAGCCTGCATCCAACCTTTTGTGAATGTCTATATTTTAAAAGTCCCTACATATACCATCTCATCATACTGTTATCATGGTGCTCCTTTATTCCTTTTTGTTTTTTAATGGCCAAAATTTCATCAAAATTCTCTATCACATCCTTTTTCCTTCATCTGTGTCTCCTCTTAAAACACACTGGGCATCTAGCAAGTTCTTAATGCAAATTTTTTGACTGACAGGTTTTTCATAAAATGGCTTTATTAGGGTAATCTCTAAATCCAGCTATTCAGTCAAATAGGACATTTTTTTCTGGGTGACTTGCAGTTTGCTTGTCATTATCAGAATAGTACAATTGTTGATGATTTCCTATGATCTTTTAGCCTAGACTGCCAATAAAGCCAAAGTTGGGTCTTTGGAGAGATGAATTTTAATCTTTGCTTTATGACTATAGAATGCATCACTGAGGAGAAGTCTACACTATATGACAATATACAAACCATTTTTTCATACATACCCCCATAAAGAGTGGTAGTGTCTACTCAGACAAACCTAATATAACCAGTGATTTCTGTCGCCTAATTTACTTTTGCCACAATTTTTATATTAGTTTTGTAACTAGAAATCATAATTATTCCACATTCCCTTGCTGATAGGTCCTATTGCCATTTCTGTTATATAAAAAGAACAATTATATAAACTTAATTAGGATTTTTTTCCCTTGTTGTTTCCCAAAGAGTTGAAGGTCCAGCAATATTCTTTCTTCATTCAAGAGAGGGATAGCATTACTAATTCCAATTCCCAATTGATTGAAACTGAGAGTGGTTTCCCTATAGAGCCTCACACAAGATAAAGTAAAATGTATTTTAATTTCAAAGGCAGTAGCAAAGAACTTCTTGCTACTGAAGCCCCAAAGGTATTCACAATTCAGTTTAAGTAAAGTTTCAAGATCCAACGTCAGTATTTAAAAATCAATTCTATTTCTGTACATTAGCAATCCATAATCTGAAAAAAACAGGAAATTTTATAAAATATTGTTGAAAAAGAAAATCTAAATAAATGAGATGACATGTTATCCTCCTGCACCAAAGATATCACATTAAGATGGCCAAGCTCTTCAAACTGATGTAAAGATTCAACAAATTGCTGGGTGCCTGCTGGGGGCTCACGCCTATAATCCTAGCTACTCAGATCTGAGGATTGCAATTTAAAGCCAGCCCAGGCAAGACAATCTGTGAGACTCTTATCTCCAATTAACCACCAGAAAACTGGAAGTGGCACTGTGGCTTAAGTGGTAGAAGACTTGCCTTGAGCTGAAGAGCTCAAGGACAGCTTCCAGGCCAGATTTCAAGCCTCACAACTGACAAAAAAAAAAAAGGTTCAATAAATCTCTATCAGAATACCAGTTGATTTCTTTGTAGAAATTGACAAGTTGATCTCAAATAATATGAAAACTCAAGGGGCTCAAAAATACCAAAATATTCTTGCAAAAGAAAGAACACATATGGAGGACTCATATTTCTTCATTTGAAAGCACATTAAAAATATAATAATCAAGACAGTGTAGTTAACGGCATAAGAATAGACCTACAGATGAGTGAGATATAGTTGTAAGTCCAGAAAAAAATCCCTTATATCAATGGTCAATTGTGTTTATACACAAAGACTGCTGAGATAGTTAAAAGGAGAAAGATTCAACAATGATGCCAAATGACTAGATTACTTATATAAAATAAAAGAAAACAAGTCTACATATGTTTTTGTCTATTATGGGACTTGAAGTCAAGGCCTGGGTGCTATCCCTGATCTTTTTCACTCAAGGCTAGCACTCTACCACTTTGAGCCACAGCACCACTTCTGGTTTTCTGCTGGTTAACTGGATATAAGAGTCTTAAGGACTTTCTTGCTCAGGCTGGCTTTGAACTGTGATCCTCAGATCTCAGCCTCCTGAGTAGCTAGGATTACAGGCAGGAGCCATTGGCTTCTGGCTAGGTCTGGATTTCTATTTTTATTATATCTAAATTGACCAAGGACCTAAATGTAAACATGTAAAATTAGGAAAAGTCTTTGAAATAAATAATGGTGTAAGTCTTTGTTTAGGATTATACAAATCCTTTCTATATATGACACCCAAATCATAAGCCATAAAAGAAAGAAATGCTTAAATTGAACTTTATCAGACTTAAAAACTTTTGTGCTTCAATCAAGGAAGTGAAAACACAACCCACAGCATATAAGAAAATATTCATAAATCATAATCTGTTAAAGGACTTTTAAGATATATTTTTAATTCTTACAGCTCAATAATAAAAAAAGACAGTCTAACTAGAAATGAGCAAAAGATATGAATGAATATGCCAAAGAAGACATACAAATTGGCAAATAACAATAAAAAGATGCTGATGGTTATTAGTCATTAGGAAAATGCAAATTAGAAACCACATTGAAATACTATTTCACACCTACTAGGCTAGCTATAATTAAAAATGAGACACAAAGTGTTGGCAAGAGTGAAGACAATGAAACTCTCAGCTATTATTGGTGCATTTGCAAAATGTTGCAGTCATTTTTTCAATGTTTTGTAAAAACACAAAAAGCTAAGTATAATTTTCCTATGACCTAAAATCTCCTTCCCAGGTATTTACTCAAAACAACAAAACATATGTCTACTAAAAAATAACCTGCACATGACTGTTTGCAACAGTATTAACAATAACACTGCCAAATAATAAAAAAAAGCAGCCTGAATGCCCATCAACTGATGGACATACAAAATTTGGTATATTTACACAATGGAATATTATTTGTCTATAAAAAATGATTTGTGTTTCAAAGTGAAAACATTATCCTGTGTGATATAAGCTAAGTCAGTTGCAAAGGACCCTACATTGCATGATTTCATTTACATGAAATCTTAGAATAAGTAAATCCATAAAGTTAGAGAGTAGATTGGTGACAGTTCAAGGTTGGGAGTGGGTAGGAGGATGGCTGCTTTTTTATTATGATTAAAACGTTCTAAACTTCAATGTGGTAAATAATGCGGGTTGAGAATTATGTCTCAATAAAGCCATTATCAAATAGAACTCAGATACTACAGGATCTTAATTGACAGCATTCTTCAGTGAGCAGCACATTACTGCTATACATCTATGGGAAGTGATAGCTGTATCACTGCCGGTTGGCAGCAGGAATCTGTGGAAGGACAGGGTTCTAGCATTATTATTTATGAGTGTGCAAACAGTAGGTGGTGGATCATTAGAGTTAAGTAAGAAGCTACCACAAGGAAAAGCTGTAAATTCTTCTCTAGAGAAGTTTCCTCGAATGGTAAACATACATCACAGAAAATATAGCTCTTCCAAATAACCTCAACTAATAAAGAAGTTATCAACAAGTCCCTTCCTGACATATTCTAACTTATGTTGATTACTGGTGAATAAACCAGAGAACATTAGACCTTTCCTTTAAAAAGAGTGCTATGTGTCAGCATCAGTGGCTCATGCCTATAATCCTAGCTACTCAGGAAGTTGAGATCTGAAGATTGTGGTTCAAAGCCAGTTTAGGTAGGAAATTCTGAACGGTTATTATCTCTAATTAACCAGCAAAACGCCAGAAGTAGACCTGTAGCTTGATTGGTAGAGTGCTAGACTTGAGCATAAAAGCTCAGGGACAGCACCCAGGCCCTGAGTTTAAACCCCAGGTCTGGCTAATACAAGAAAAAGAGGGCTACATAACTGTAAGACTTAATAATTCTCTTCCCAACGATGAAGTAAAACTAATGCTGGTAACTGTACAGACCTTTACAAGCAATCAAAAGCAAATAAACTCTGTATGTAGAATGAAGATAGCTTACTGTGAATTAACATCTGGGAACCTGGTGGAATCAGGAAGGGCAAGTCTGAAGATCATCTCTTTAATAATGTCTTTTGTTTTCAAATGACTGATTTGCATAAAATGGAGCAGTTGGGCCTAGCTGAACCCACTTCTAGGAAGTACCACAATGTAGATTAGGTTCTATCGTGACAGCACTGCTTCAGTCTGAACTAGACAGAGCTTTCTGGAAAAGGAGAGAGTCCTATTATTCTCAGGATCTTGAGAGGTATTTTTGCTAGGGCTAGTAGATGGAAAGTGACAGAGACCAAGAGAGTGAGACAGAGACAGTAGATTGCCAAATATTTCATTAAATCGTAAAATTCTCAAACCATCTATAATTCCCTCAGCCACTGTTGAATTGGGCTCTCACTTCAAGGTAAAAAAGCCAGCTATTCATTTTGCAATCCCTTCATGTCATCTAGTCTTGAGAGGTGCTGGGGTTGATCTGATTTTTCCTCTCCAGATATTTTTTAAAGGAACTCTTTAGGAGCATGCCACAGGTGTAATGAGAAAAATGTTCTGAAAAGTAGAAAGAAGAGTCTATATTTCAATGTCAAAAGCATGAAAGGAGTAGAATAAAAGAAAATCGGGGATAGGCAGTACTGGAGGAGGGAGCTGCAGATAAAGTGAAAATGGTGAATGGGGGGGGAGGAGAGGGAGCGTGGAGAGTGATTTCCTTTTCCCTCTCTAACCAACCTCATAAAACTTGACTTTTTTGTTTGATTTTTTAGAATCATGGTTTCAGATTTAACTGTAAAATAAGCCTTTTTCATTGCCACATCCAGTCTGAATTTACTCCCTGCTTTCAGCAGTTTCAAATAAAGCCATGTTCTCCATCTTACCATTAGTAACAGTTATAACAACAACAACAACAACAACAATAATATTCTCTGTCCAATTCCCATGATCCCACCTGGAGCATCTACTATATGTGTGTGAGTAAGACACTAAAGAATTCTTTATTTTAAATGTGTATATGTTGTGTATATGTCCACCAGATGAGAGCATTTTTATACTGTGTTAAAACCTTTAACAAAGAAAATTAAATGTGCCAGCAAATTCAATATGTTATTTCAAAGTTTACAGCTCAAAGAATGATTGTCTGATGAGGTAAAATTAGCACTAGCAAGAAAGCACCCTAAGCTGACCCTGCAATTGGAAGGCTGCAAGCTCTTTTGAAAACATCTCCCACTGATGTTAACCTTGAGCAGAGCTGAGAGAGATTAAGTCTATGAACAAGCAAGAGGGGCTTTCCATGACTACACTCTGTGGATACCTAAAATGGGGGTCTCCTAACATGGCTTGTCTGTCCTCAGGTTCTGATTACTGAGATTCAGACAGAACTGACCAGCCATTTGAGGATAACAGAAAGAGAGACTGCTGATTTCCAACATCCTGATCCTCAAAGCCTATGGACAGAAAGTATCTCACTTGATCCCAAAGCAAAATTTTTGCTTTCCAAAACAAACGGCTCCACGTAAGATTGTCATAAAAAGCTGCTTGATAACTAGAGAGAGGAGTGGAGATGAAAAGAATACTATATTTTGGAAAAAAAGACAATAGCTAAAAGGAGGTCTCGATTACTCAAATACTACCTATTATGGAGACTAGAACACTCTACCAAGAGAACAACTAAAATGTTCATAGTACAATATTATAAAACCCCCACCTTAATTTCTACAGTGGGTCCCTGTTAAGACCCAACTGTCAATAAAAAATGTTTCCTGTATTCTTGGGTCATCTGCTGAAATACAAAGGGGCTAGTGGTCAATTAATGTTGCAGTCTTGTTTGACTTAGGAGAGAAGATAGCTTTACAAAATTATCACTAGAGCTGTAAACAATTCCAGGGCTTTTCAGCTGTCCCTCTGTTCAAAACACAGGCTAAATGAAAGCATAACAGATTCTCTCTTTTTTCTAGGTAGAAACATTGTTCATATATAAGAACATGGACTTAGCAGAAGTTACTAAAGTTAAATCAGTTCACTAAGTTAAGTGTGTAAACAAACACATAATTGTGAAATGAAGGAACACAATAGGTTACTGAAAGCTTCTGGAATTTTGAGATTTTTTTTAAAACTCAAAGTATGTATTGCATACAATACACAGGGAGAGGATGCTCTGGCTTTCTCAGGAAAAAAAAACTTATCTTTTGTCAAAATGTACCCCTAAAATAAGTGAGAGAAAAGAGAGTAAGAAAATGCTTAAACTTTTATAGTGGGATTAGCTGTTCTGGTTAAGTTGATTAATTTCTAATAAACAAACTCAACAATGTTCTATATTCTAGAAACGGAAACTATTTGTCAACCTACAAAACAGGAATGCCAATTTTCCTTTTAACTAGAATCCTTAAAAGCAGTGAAGCAATCACAAAGCTGGCAAGATTAAATAATCTACTTCTTTTGGGTACTGGTAAATTCTTGCTAGTTGAGCCCATTCATTTGAAAGGAGTGAAGGAGTTATCAAGGGATAGTGGTATTCCTAACAAAGATGTCAAATTTTCAATTAGCATCTGGTGTTAAAAATCAGTAAGCTAACCACACACTTGAGGAATGTAGCAATTTTCAGCTGCTCAAAGGAAATATAGGTTGTATTTTCAGAAGCATATATCCCTAAACAAATACAAGGAACTATTAGTTGGCTTCCTGTTAAGTTAGAGAGAAAGACATAATGTGGATAACAAAGATAGAAGGTTCCAGTGAGTGGGTTTAGCATCATGATAGGTTAGGAAGCACCTTAGACATTTCCACTCCTGCCCTTGCAGAAAAGTTTACAGTAAAAGAGACACTCTGCTCTCTAGTGTCAAGCTTTGAAAAAATTAATCTGAACCAAGTAAATCTGTTCCCATAAAATAAAGAAGATCGTATATCCAACAGTATCATCTATCACAAAAATAAACACTAACTAGAAATGATTTCAACGATTTCATAAGAATCCTTTGACAATCCTGTAGGACAAACCTTAAGAAACCAATGGAGTGGAAAAGTTGACCAGGAGCTGTTTCTTCAAGAACACTGAAGATATTTTATGAAATCCTATCCTTCTCTTTTATTCCCCTGACACTGTGCTTTGAAACTTCCTAGGACAGAAGCATCAGTAAAAGAGGAAAATTGTTAGATTGAAATCACCAAACAAATACGTTGACGCTAACAGAAAAACAAATGGAGACATTAACAGCTCTAGAAACACAGAATAAGACATAAATCCATGGGGATGTCAACACCTGAACCACCTGGGGAATTAATTCCCAGGTCCCTCCCCCTCCCCCTCCCCTTGTCACCAGATTAAGTGATATCTTAAGTGGCTGGAAGAAAACAAATATTCAATATAGTCTACAGGAAACTCAAATACTGCAGTGAGGGAGAATTTTTAATAAATAAGATGAAATTGTCCACCAGTTTTCCCATGTCCTAATTAAAACCCTGCAAGGAAGGACTATGGCTCACAGGTCACTAACACTTTTTATTCAACTTGTTAGCACTAACCATTTGTGTTTCAAAATATAAGCACAGGTCCTAAAAATGTAGGGCTATAATGAAGACTCCCACTTCTGCCTCCCCAGTAGAGATTTGTGAACACACTGAAACAGCAGGAAATGCTTTACAGAAATTCTTCCAACACTTTTATAAGTCAGCCTGAAACCTAGTTAAATTGTTCCTCTAAAGTACATTCTCCTCTTCACAGATCCCATGCAAAACTGAACTGGAGGCTGTGGATCTGTTTTAATCCACATTTGGGGGGAAGGGAGGAGAATTTACAAGAGAAAACTGACCCAAACAACGACTTCCAATGTCACAATGACAAGAAACCTGCAAAGGCAAATCCTGCCTGTTCTTTTTTTGTTTTGTTTTTGTTTGTTTTTACCAACATAGATGCCCCTGTACCTGCTCTAAAAGGGCATGAGCCTGGTGCAAGTAGTACTGCTTTATACAGGGACCCTGAACACTCACAAACCACTTTATTTCTTTCCAAATCGGGAATTACATTTTATCTCTTTGGAGGAGGCAGGCTGAGAAATGTTTGGGTCAGACTTTTTACGTCTATTTTTGCTCAGACCAGCCACAGGCTCGAAGGCGAAAACAGATGCAAGGAGGAGAAATTGCCCATATTTCTATGTGAATTTCTAGGACTTCTAGGTGGGGAAAAAAAGCTCCAAAAGTTAACATGTGCAGTCGGATTTGTTTGGAGCCCCTGGGACAAGGAGTATTAGAAGGGAGCAAGAATTTTAGGCAGTTGGGGGAGTTTTCTAGCAAACAAACTGGAAAGGCACAAATCAGCACGCAGGGCGCGCCTTGAGGACTGGGAGTGGGGTGGCTCAGGGGGCTCTCGGGTGTTAACTTGAACAGGCCAAAGTCCTCCAGAAAGGTTTCAGATTTAGGTCAGCCTTTCCTGTGCCACAGAGTTGAGCGGTACTAGGGTCAGTGAGAAGGTTCTGGCTGGGAAAAGTGGCTGGATACACCAGAACACCGAGCGACTCTGTGCCCCGGGTCAAAGGCAACGTTTTCTGGGAGGAAAAACTTACCGCATGTCCCCATAATGTCCGGAATAGCTCTCCATCCAGGGTCCCATCTCGCTTTTCACACAACTGGGACTGGGATAGGGCATTCTGCTCACCACGCCGCTGGGATACCACACATCCGGGCCAGAGTAGTCCCCTTCTTGGCTCGCCAGCCCCTGGGGTGGTCGAGGGTAGCCGTAAGGGGCTACAGTCCCTGCCTCGCCTGCGCTGCCGCTTCCGCTCCCGCCACAGGGCCCATATATTTGGCCTTCGTCGGCGGCAAAGAGAGTATGCCAGGAAGAGGAGGTGGAGGTCGAAGGCGATCCGGAGCTGGGTCCGGCTGTGCCCGCACCGTGCAAGTTCGCCAGGTCCCCATAGCGGCACTGCGCCGCTGCGGCAGCCCAGGCACTGCTGTAGTCCAGCGGGTTCTCCAGCTTAATGCGGGCGTGCGGATGGGGAGGCGGCGGTGGCCCGGGCAAAGCCAGAGGAAAGTTATAGTAGTCGCGATTCGGATATGGTGCCCCCTCTTCTAGGGCTCCGGGCTTGTAGAGAGACAGTGTGGAGGGGAGCTCAAGTGTCCCAGAGTTCCCGGCTTCGCTGCTGCCAGAGCAACTCAGGCTTTCGCCGTCTAGCCCTTTGGCATAACCTCCCTTGAAAGAGGAATACTCAGCAGTCTCTTCAGTGCCCTTGCCTGGGCCCTCGTCCAGAAGAGGACCTTTGCATTCGGCCAGCGGGGCACAGGGACTGGGACGCACAGCGGGTGGACCTCCCAGGAGTGGCGCGTACATGCAATCTCCCCGAAGCTGCTCCCCGGGACTCAGATGCTCCAATGCTTCCACACCCAATCCCATGGACACAGACACTGCTTTACACAACTCTTTGGCGCTGTCAGATATGGTCGAGTTGCCCCCTAGGTAACTGTCCTTGGAGGAAGAGGATGCCCCAGCAGCCTCCCTTGCTCTCCCGCTGCTGTTGCCTTCAGATACCCCCTCCTGGTGCTGCTGCTGTTGCTGCTGCTGCTGCTGCTGCTGTTGTTGAAGGAGTTGCATGGTGCCCGCCTCGCTCAGGATGTCTTTAAGGTCTGCGGAGCAGCTGGTTAAGCCCGGGAAAGTGGGGCCCAGCAAGGACATCGTGGATGGGGCAGCTGAGTCATTCTCATCCGGAGGTTCTGGCGGCTGCTGTGGCAGCCCTTTGCCGGTAGCCGTGGCGGCTCCAGGCTCTGACAGGCAGCTGCTTTCGGGGTGGCCCTCGGGGGCTGAGTGCTGTTGGGAAGGCTGCTGCTCCTCATCCAGGGCCAGGTAGCTTGTGGGGCCTCTGAGGTGGGATTGGGGAGAGCCATCCTCACCGTGCTGTTGCTGCCGCCGAGGGCTAGTCTCCTGCTGCTGTAAACGGGATCCGGGAGGTGCTGTGCCCGCTGCCTCAGGTTGCCGTGGGCCCGGGTTCTGGATCACTTCGCGCACGCTCTGGAATAGATTCTGGAAAGCTCCTCGATAGGTCTTGGACGGTGGCCTGGGGTAGACCCTCCCCAGTCCTAACTGGACCTCCATCCTGGAGCTTGACTGAATCTTCCACTTAATTCCCTTATTCTGCCTCCCTTTCTCTAGCTCAGAAGAGTTCAACAGGCTGCAGTGATGCGTTAGTGCCTGCAGCAGGCTGCCCACCTGCGGGAAGCTCCAGGAAAGAAAACTTACTGTGTGTGGAGGGGGGTGTGTGGAGGGGGTGGAGGACCCAACCGCCACCGCCAAGCAAAAGGCTCTCTGGCAGCCTCAAAGTCTTCTGCACAAGAAGACACCAGCTGGACACGCACCGGCTAGACTTCCAGTCAGTCTTTGAATACTTGAAGGGGACTATTTGAAAGATGCTCAAATCTTGACGTGCGTGGGGGAGGGGAAAGGAAAGTCTGTTGTCCTCCAAATTTAATGTCCAGGGGAGCAGGTGTAAATAAGAACCAATATCCCTGTCTCTGTATCTCTGCGTCTCTGTCTCTGTCTCTGTCTCTCTTTCCTGTTTTGGCTTTTTTTGGTAGTTGGTTTTGCTTTTGCCTACTGAAGCTGGAACTGCGTTTTCATCTTCAGATCTCTGGCTCTGCACTTAAAGGTGAGGGTGGTGCAGAGGGAGATAGGAAGAAGTGCGGGCACTGTGGGGAACCAGGGGGACCCCTAGGGCGTGCTGCTTTTTGAGCCAGATCCCTGGCTAATAGTGCTGGAACCCTCTTCCCAGTCACCGGGGCTCCTAAGAGCCTTCTTTGCAATGTGCCGTGCTTAGCTTAGCCTAGCCCGCTCTCAGCCAAAGGGAGTTACCTCTCTGCAGATTGACTGGCAGCGTTGGGCCGACCGGGACTGGAGGGGAGGGGGGCTGACGGCGAATAGCTTGCCAAAGCAGCTGCAGCAGGGGAGACCCAGGAGAAGGCAAGGGAAGTAAAGGGGATAAGGAGACAAACGAAGAGGACAGTCCTACCCCGCACTTTCCAGGCTTCCTCCAAGTCTCTAGCAGCTTTTACAAACTTCCTCGTAGAGGAAAGGGCAGCTCGGGGCGGCGGCTTCGAAGCCGCCGCGCTGCAACAGGCGTTGGCTGTCGCCCCGGCCGGAGCCGGCGTCGTGCGTCCCTTCTGCTCCTGGACTGCACCAAAGCGCTAACCCAATCCTTTTTCCCTCCGTCGCCTCCTCTGCCTCTATGTTTTCTCCGGACCCTCCGGGCTCTCCCAGCAGGCTGGCTGGCCAGGATATCGGAGGGGGCGCTGGGCGGTGGAAAGCGAATGCAACAGTTAGCGACTCGGTCCCGCCCCCACGGGCCGGCCTCCTTGCCTTCCCACCTCCTTTCTCCCTCCCCTCCCCTTTCTCTTCTCCCCTCCCCTCACCGCAAGCTCTCGCTGGGGTGGCTTTGGGGAAAGGAGCGTTGGCAATGCACTGGTGAGGGCAGGAGGGGCTCCTCTAGTCCCAGAGAACTCCATGCTTTGCAAACCTACTTTCCTAGACCAGGGGGGAAACTCCCACTGCGGAAGCTCTAACCTGAAGCTTTATTTTGAGGACAAGGCCGTTGGATGGCACTCATCACATTTGGTTCCATAATCCAATCCCCAAACAGACCCTGGGCTGTGAGGGCTGAGGGGGCCGGACTGGGGGGGGGGTGTGTGACTGAGTGATAGAAATACCAGTTAATAGCTACCAGGGGTTCTTTTTCGGGGCCAAAAGGAACAAGCAGAAGACAGAGACTCCTAAACAAATTAAGCTACAGCCAAACCCGTGGCCGATACTTGCAGAAACCTTTGAGATTCCTCCATAGGGGTGGATTAGGCCTGGTGGCACCATGCCATTTGCTCTGGAAACTCTCAGCCCCAGGAACCTGAAGTCATTTCTAATCCTCCTTTCTACCCATCTTCTTGTTTGGAATTGCTTCTAACCAGCCTTTCTTATCTATCCACACTTTGCAAAGTCACAATAATCCCACAAGCAGGCAAACATACAAACACCACAAACACCAAGAGGATGAGGCCCATGATTTTATCTAGAGCTCTGCAAACAGCTGCTCTTCTAAGAGCATGTGAGATTCAAAGTTTTCTTTGCATGTTTTTCAGCTCTGGAATTTAAGCACTATCCACAAAGTAGATTCTATGTAGGGATAGGAATACTATGTGAGGTACATATACTGCTTTTCTGCAAAGTTCCTGTGTAGATACACAGGCAGGCAGGAGGGTAAGGAAAAGTACAGAAAATGGAAGGACAGGCCTATCAGCATAATATCTTGATGTAAACATACTTGACCTGTCTAGGGATAAAATTCCTTAGACCTCTGTCTAAGGCAATTTGACTATCTGTGCCAGAAAGCAGATGGAGATTTTCACCTGAAACAGTACAGTTTCAGTACAGTACAGAGAGGGATTGGAGCTTTGTTTTATGTACAGCAAAATATGATGTGCATTTACTTACCTTGAGCAAAGGAAGCAACTCAAAACTAAATACAAAAAAAAAAGAATGTGCATGAGAAGCTCTACTTTGCACACAAGCAAATTGAAACAAGGATATAATTTATTCTGTGTTCCACTGTAGTAGAACCTAAATATTTCTTCCATTGTATTGCTATTTTAGCCATACTTACTAATATCATTGACACTTGGTAAATGGATATCAATGAACCTTCCCAAACACAAAGGCCTTAGAACACTTTCACTAGAGGAGATGAAAAATTATTTTCTGAGATTTTATTGGCTGCAGCCCTGTATGGTCTTAGTCCTATAATAAACTCATTCCCCTTTTTTGGTGACAAAGCTTACTATAGTAAAGCAATTTCTTTTTTTTCCCTCCTTCTCCTTCCTTCCTTCTTTCCTTTCTTTCTTTCTTTCCTTCTTTCTCTCTCTTTTTTTTCTTTCTTCCTCTCTTTTCTCTTTTCTTTCTGTGGTACTGGGCTTTTAATTCAAGGCCTCATACTTGTAAGTCAGGTACTCTACAATTATGTCTTGTGAGCCACACTCCTAGCCCTTTTAGTTTTTTTTATTTTTAAAATAAGATCTCACATCTATGTCCAGGCTGACCTGGATGATGTTCTTATTTATTTATGTTTATGTGTAGTTGGAATGATCCACACACACCACTGCTCCCAGATTTTATTGGTTAAGATGAAGTCTCATGAACTTTCCACTCATGCATGCCTTGAACAGAGATCCTCATGATCTCTGCCTTCCAAGTAGCTGAGATTGCATCAGCCATTAAGCTTCAGCCTGAACCTGACTCTAAACACACACACTCTCTTCTCTCTCTCTCTCTCTCTCAGAGCTCTCTCTTCCTCTCCCTCTCCCTCTCTCTCTCTTGCTCTTGTTCTCATTTTCTCTCATTTTCTCTTTTTCAATATCAGGGTTTTGAACTCTGAGCCTCTTGATTGGCCTGCTGGTTCACAGCTGGCACTTTACCACTTGAGTAACACCCCTAGCCTAGCTTTTGGGTTATTTTTGAGAAGGAGTGTCACAGTTGTAGCTACCTGGGATTGGCTTTGAATGAAAATCCTTTGGATCTCAGAATTCTGAGTAGCTAGGATTATTGGTGTAAGTCACTACTACATGGCAACAAACAGTCTTATTCATACAGTGTCAAACTGCAATATAGCTAATACTCAATACTCTATTGTAATGGAAAACAAGAATAGATACACTGTACAGATACATTGAAAATCGTATTTGAGTAGTCATCATGACCTCAAATCCATCAAAGATTATAACTACCATTGCTCAACAGATTGAGTCAGCTGGAAAGATGATAGAATGGAAGCAACATAGATTTCAAAGCCAATTTGCCTAGAAACTGACAATGAAAGGAGTGTTAATGACAATGAATAAACAATGGTGGAAGGGAAGAGAAAGGTTCACAGAAAAGAAGCATAAATATTTGAAGGCACTCGTGACTCATGTCTGTTAATCCTACGTACTCAGGAGGCTGAGATTTGAGGATGGCAGTTTGAAGCTAGCAAGGGCATGAAAGTCTGTGAGACTCTATCTCCAATTAACCAGCAGAAAGCTGATTCAAATGGTAAAGTGCTAGCCTTGAGCAGAAAAGTTCAGGGGAAACACTCAGGCCCTGAGGTCAAACCCCAGACTGGCACACAAAAAATGAAGGCTAAAAATAATGTTCCAGCTGCGTGCTGGTGGCTCACATCTAAAATCATAGCTCAAGAGGCTAAGATTTGAGGATTCTGGCTTTAAACCAGCCATGGAACAAAAGTTCATAAGGCATTTAACCTGCAAAAAGTCGGAAGAAAGGGGAAGGTGTAGCTTCTTTGGTAGAGCACCAGTCTTGAACAGAAAAAGACCATCGGGCTTTGAGTTCAAATTTCAGACACACAAATAACATGCTTTGTAAAAGTAACAGGCTAAGAGGTATTAAAACCCATGTCTACAGGACTCCAAAGCACAGCACCCAAATTGTCAGTTAAAAAGATAATGTTTATAAAACACATTTCTTAAACAGCAAAACAATCTGGAAGACTCACTTATAAAATAGTGGAATAAACTGTCAACAATTAAAACACTATCAGGGAAGCTAATTACTTATAAAATAGTGGAATAAACTGTCAACAATTAAAACACTATCAGGGAAGCTAATTATCAGCACATTTACTTTGAATTTTGAACTTGGAAGCTTATTGAGAGAGTGATATCAAGGGACTATTGACTATGAAATAAGTTCAGTGGTAACATCTTTCTTCTTTATCCTTCTGCTCTTTCTCTTGTTTACAATTTGTTAGCAGTTCAATAGAATCAGTGGTAGTCTATCAGGTCAGTGGAGTTGTGGGATAGGTTCTTCTGCAACATTAAGGGGGCTTTAGGGATGGAACTGCCCCTAACTGTTTTCTCTGAAATGACACAGAGGGCTGATGTTTGGAAAACGATAGGCATTTATCAAATCTGTTGAGTTTTACTTCCTAAATATCTCACAAATCTACTTCTCATCTGCTGCTGCAAACTTAGTTCAAGGCACTGTCATTCCCTTTCTGGACTTTTGTAAATGATTTGTCCATATCACTCTTACTTCATCACAGTCAGTTTTGAATTGAGTGGGCAAATTGTTTTTTTTTGTGTGCGATGTTACTGGGGCTCAAACTCAGGGCCTGAGTACTATCCCAGTTTTTGTTTTGTTTTGTTTTGTTCAAGGCTGACACTCTACCAATTGAACCACAGCTCAACTTCTGGCCTTTTGTTCTTAATTGGAGCTAAGAGTTTCTTTGACTTTCCTGCCTGGGTTGGCTTTGGATTGTGATCTTCATACATCTACCTCCTGAAGGCAGCTAGGATTACACATGTGAGCCACCAGTGCACAGCAAAAAAATACTTAAAAAAAAAGCCTTATCAAGGTATAATTGACATATCATAAACTGTAAAATTTTGCTATTTTTTAAAAAAATGTTGAAACATTTGTTCATATATTGTCTTAAATGTATATTATGGATGGTCCAGGGGCTTTAACTACTCCCCAGAGTCCTGGAAATTGTATGTGATCCAAGCAACTTCTGAAGATCAAACATTCAAAATCCTCATCAAGGACATCAAGAAATCACCTTTGCATAATACATGGTATTCAAGTAGAGCAAACTTCCCCAAGCATTCGTTTTTCACAATTGCTTATGCAGCTCTAGCACCAAAGATACTATTTTTAAATAAAAATTATTGTCAAGGTGATGTACAGAGGGGTTACAGTTACATAAGTAAGGTAGTGATTACATATCCTGTCTAACTTGTTACCCCTTCCCTCATTTTTCTCCCTCTTTCCCTCCCTCTCAGTCAACCCCCCCCCAAGTTGTACAGATAATTTTTAACATATTTAAGGTCAGGAAAAGCCTGTGAAGCAGTAGTTTGCGCCTTTTGACACCACATTCACTAGTTTCCAAAAGTCAATGAGCAAAGCAAAGGTTATAATGATTAATTAAAAAAAAAATCCAAACTGGGCGCCTGTGGCTCACGCCTGTAATTCTAGCTACTCAGGAGGCTGAGATCTGAAGACCATGGTTCAAAGCCAGCCGGGGCAGGAAAGTCTGTGACACTCTTATCTCCAATAAAACCACTAGAAAAGCGGAAGTGGCGCTGTGGCTCAAGCGGTAGAGCGCTGGCCTTGAGCTGAAGAGCTGAGGGACAGCGCTCAGGCCCAGAGTTCAAGCCCCACGATTGACAAAAAAAATCCATAAAATATTCATACACAGATGAAATTATCACACAATAAAGGCAGTAAACATAATTCTTATCTCCAAAGTTTTCTTTGGTGCTTCTTTGTATTCCTTCCATCTCCACTCACTCTCCTACAGGACGTTCCCCTCAGACAGCCAATAGTCTGATATATGTTTTACTTTCCAGAATATTATAGCAATGAAATTATACTTGTGACATTTATGTCTTTTGTCTTTCACTTAACACAAGGCCTTCATAACTATCAAAGGTATTAAAAGTGGATCACTGTGGTGGCCCAATTTCATTCATTCACTCGTTGATTGATATTTCTATTCTTTTCACTTTGGAGCTGTTACAAATGAAGCTTCTATGGATGTATATTTTAATTTCTCTTGAATATATACTTACCAGTGCAATAGATAACTGATAAAATAAGTGTATATTTACTTTTTTGAGAAGGTGCCAGCGTGGGCTGGAGTGTGGCTCAGATCGTAGGATGTTTGTCTTACAATTATAAGGTCCTGAGTTCAAGTCCTAAAACTACCAAAAAAGAAACTATATTTTACATTTTCACCCTATAAAAGATGAGAACAGTTTCTTTACATCTTCACCAACATTTTAAATAGTCAATTATTTTAGTATTGTATGTATATACATAAAGCTTTCACATTTAATTTGTATTTATTCAATGAATAATTACTTATGTAAAACATTTTCCCTGTGCTAATTTTTCACTGGCATTTTTTCAGATGAAGGCAGGCTCTGACAAAAATTTTCCTTCTTTTAATAATTGTGCTGCGGGGCTGGGGGTTTAGCCCAGTGGAAGGGTGCCCGCCCAGCACGCGCAAGGCCCTGGGTTCGGTCCTCAGCCCTGGAAAAAAAATAATAAAAATTGTGCTGCTTAAATGTTTTTATGGAGTTTTTAGAAATATTTATCTACAGTAAAAATAAATTCTGTATCCTATTAACAATACTTTCCCTGTCTATATTTAGCTTTCATTGTCTTTCTTACTAGTGTATCTTCACAAGCAAAAATTTTAAATTTGAAGTCTAATGCATCAATTTGTTTGCTGATGGAATATTTTGCTATCAAATGTAAGAAATGATTTTCTAACTCAAGATCACAAGTATTGTGCTCCATTTTTTTCCCCTAGAAACTGTATATGTTTAAATTTTGCATTTAGGCCAATGATACATTTTTGGGTATATTTCTCTACATAAATATTCATTCTTCTATGTAGAAGTACTCACCCTTCAGCAATATTTATTGGAAAGATTATCCTTTCTCTGTATAATTGCCTTTAGACGTTTGTCCCAATTGTCACTGTATGTTTGTGTGGTCTATGGTTCTTTTAGGATGTTGAATGTGATCCTATCATTTCCCTACTTAAATCCTCTTTGGCCTTTTGTTCATAGTATGAAAGTCCAAATTTTAACCACACCCACATGACCTGGCCCTTCTCCAAACTCTCTGACTTCATCTCATACAACTTTCCTTTCTGCTTTCTGGCCTTCACTCACCCTGCCCTTTATCCAGTTCCTCAAATGCCCTATAGTCCTTCCTGCCTCTGTACACACTAATCCTTCTACATGAATGCTACCTTATCCTTCTCCCTACTTACCTAGTGCCTACCTAGAGGCCTTGCCAGTTCCTGGAAGACTTCCTGCATCTTCTAAGCTTGCTTAAGTCCCCTTCCCCCACACCTTTGAATGTGTTTTGATAACATCCAGTATTTCTTCTTCACAAAACTCCTCCTAATACTTGCCTCATTGAACTACAGGTTTCCTGAGCCCAGATTCAGCTTTCCAACAGAATCTTAAATGAAAACGCATGTGGTCAATTGGGAATTGACAAATAAATTCCCAAAAGCAATTGTATAGAAAAAGGATTGACTTTTTAAGAAATGGTTCTGAAAGAAGACATTAACCCTTCTCTTTCTTTTTAAGTGACTAATGTTAGTTGTATGAAGGGAATTCATTGGGATATTGACTATATTGACTATTATCAAATACTGGAGTAAGTGGCTCATGCCTATAATCTTAACTACTCAGGAGGCTGAGATCCGAGGATTAAGGTTCAAAGTCAGCTTGGGCAGACAAAGATGAGAAACTCTTATTTCCAATTTCAACAAAAAGCCAGAAGTAGAAGCCTTGAACACAAAAACAATGCTAGAGTACAAGGCCCTTAGTTCAAGCCCCATTACCGGCATGTGGCGCTCTCTCTCTCTTTCTCTCTCTCTCTCTCTCTCTCTCTCTCTCTCACACACACACACACACACAGAAAAAGAAAACCAAACATGTACATGGAAAATTTATTTAAAATGATTCTTAATTCAAAATTAGTTCAAATGGATCAAAATGGTTTGTGTCCATCATTGTGTTCTTAAGATTCAACTCATGTACATTGTTTGTGTTACTACAATCTTTCCTCATTATAACAAAATATCTGACAGCACAGCATAAAAGATGGAAGTATTTTAAGATTTTGCTTCATGCTCAAACAAGTCTGCTGTTTCTGGGAAGTGATGAGACAGAACATCATGTCAGGAAGGGTAGGGAGGAGCAAGGGAGCAAAGGAACAAATTTGGCTACCTCAAGGTAGCCAGGAAGAAGGAGAGAGAGAGACAGAGAGACAGAGACAGAGAGATAGAAAGAGACAGAGACAGAAACAGAGAGAGACAGACAGAGACAGAGACAGAGAGACAGAGAGAGACAGACAGAGACAGAGAGAGACAGAGACAGAGACACAGAGAGACATGCAGAGATAGAGACAGAGACAGAGAAACAGAGAGACAGAGACACAGAGAGACAGAGACAGAGATGGAGATGCAGAGAGATACAGAGGTATACTGAGATACAGAGAGAAAAGAAGAGAGCATGAGAAAGGGAGAGAGATATTTGAGAACAGGAGGGATGAGGGAGGGAGGAAGGAAGAAAGGAAGGAAGGAAAGATAAAAAGAAGGAAGAAAGGACAGGATACACATTCCTAGTAACACACTTTTTCCACCTGGGTCTCATTTTCTAAAGTTTCCCGAACCCCCAAAATAACACTGCCATTGGGAAGAATACTTTTTATCAAAACTTTAAGGTGGTATCTATTGATCAAAAGCATACATTTTTATGCAATTAAAATATTAACCTTTTAGAAAACCATTTTATGCCAGGTGCTGGAAGCTTACATCTATAATTCTAGCTACTGAAGAGGCCGAAATCTGAAATTATGGTTTGGAGCCAGCCTAGGCAGACAAATCTGAGAGATTCTTATCTCAAAACAATCAACAAAAAGCTGTATGTGGAGATGTGGTTTTTTGTGGTGGAGTACCAGTAATGAGTAAAAAGCTGAGTGAAAATTTGAAGCCCTGATTGCTGCCAAAAAATTATAAGCAAAGTAGAGAATCCTTCTAATTTATGCATTGATTAAATATTTATTAATCATCTGTTATTTGCCAGGCTATGAGGTAGGCCCTTCAGATTGACTGGTACATACTGTACACCAGATATCAAAGACTCATATCTGTAATTCTAGCTACTGGAATGGCACATATCAGGAGGATAATGATCCAAAGCCATCCCCTGCAAAACAAATGAGAAACATGAGATACCTTCCTAAACATTAGCTGGATGTGATGGAGTATGCCAGCCATTCCAAACCAGCCTCACACAAAGTGTGATCCTATCTGAAAAATAACCAGAGTAAGTGGGGGCTGGTGATTCATGCCTATAATTCTAGCTATTCAGGATACCAAAACCTGGAGGATAGAGCTTTATAGCTAGCCTGGCCAGAAAAGTCTGTGAACCTCCATCTCCAAGTAACCAGTAAAATGCTGGACTTAAGGTATGACTTAAATGGTAGAGTGCAAGCAAGCAGAGTAAGCATGAGGCCCTGATCTCAAGTCTCAGTACTAGAAAAAAACTAGAGCAAAAAGGTCTAGAAGTGCTCAAGTGGTAAGCACCTGCCTATCAAGCAAGAAACCCTGAGTTTAAACCCCAGTCCTGCTGAGATAAAAAGATACCGTGAAACCCACCTTTGAAGAGCTCTTTCAGGGTCAGGAGAGTTCAAAGTCATTTAAATAAGTATATGTGAGCTGAACAGGAGATAAGGATTGGGGTATATGGAAACACCCTCAAGTTCTATGCTCTTCTGGTTTGTGGACATCTGTTACTTCCTTCCGCTTAAAGGGTTATGAAAGAACACTCTTTTCTCAGATTTTCTTTCCACTCCTAATTGTCAGAACCCACATCTTATCCTTTTCTTGATCTCCAGCTTTAACTTGCTTCCTGGTTCCCCCTCTGGTATGCTATTTTCAGCTAAATTAGAATCAGAGTTATTTTTTTCCAAAATATAACTTTATAACCTCCAATTGCCTATTCCAAGGGTTTCAACTCAAATACTTCTTATGTAATAACAGCTACAACAACAAATTGAATGAAGAAAGCCTGGTGTTAAAGAGATAGTTGGTTATCTTAGAGGCTGTGGCCAATGAGAAAGTAAATACTCTATCTAGAGAGAGCACCACCTCTTAGCAATGTTTGCTGCCAGGCAAGAATGTAATTTCAATGTTCCAGATGTTCCATCATTCTCAAGAATAACAGCATTCCAGAATTTCAAACATCGTTTAGGCCAACCCTCTGCAAGCCAAAGAAAACACATCTATGGACAAGAATCAGTTTGTGGGCTACTAAGCTGCTACTCTGTGGCCTGTAGCTGCAAGTCTGTCACAGTTACAAATCAGGATCTCTCTCCACAAACACTTTTCCTAATTCTTCCTCCTGCCAACCATCTACCTTTTGAGTCACATCAGATTTCTTGGGCTTTCTCTGAACATATCTTATACTTTTAATACCTACCTGTCTTTGGGCCATGATGTATGCTCCTTTTTGCTGAAAATTTATTCATTTCTTTCATGATCAAATATAACTTATCTTTCAAAACACAACTCAATGTGGAGTTCTCTGGGACGCTTTTGTGGATTTCAAAACCTTAGTTAATTGTACTTTATTTGTTTATTTCATTTTTTTTGTGTGCCAGTACTAAGGATTGAACTCAGCCTGAGCACCATCCCTTAGCTTCTTTTGCTCAAGACTTGGCACTTGCTTTTCACTGATTAACTGGAGATAAGAGTCTCCATTTCTTGCCTAAATGGCTTTAACACTAGTTCTCAGATCACAGCCTCCTGAGTCGCTGGGATAACAGACACGAGCCATTACTGTACAGCTCACACATTATTCTTATGTCTTTTAAAGTACTTAATGTAGTAAGATATATATTTAATTTCCTAGGTATAGCTATAGATCTTACCCCTCCACCAGACAATATTTCCCACTTTTATTCAATATCATGTTTTGATTTGTTTAAGAAATGGGTGGAAACTTCATTGGGCCAGGGAGGACTTGGCTAGACACTGGGACTAAGAGCTCTAATTGTTCATTTGACCAAATTATAACCATGAAGTGGTAAAATATAAGCATATCATAAAAGTGATATATGATAGTGACAAGCTTGTCCACACCTCTGCTATTTGACTGCTAGTGATGATTCACTAGGAATCCACAGGTTATACTGGAATTGCAGTATTTATGCATGAAACCAGGAGAGTAATTTTGCCTTTTTTTAATAAGTGGGGCAAGTGACGCTCAGAAATAAGGATTTGCCCAAGTTCAGCAAGCTTATAAGAGGTAGGACCTCTACTCTGAAATTAGATATCTTATTAAATGGTAATCAGTCTGTTATAATTCAATATATTTTGATTGCTCCCTGAAGCTATTGTGAGGTATTTTGTCCATTCATAATATATATATCTATATATATATACACCAGACATTTGAGCAGAGTACATTAGTGAATCTCTGATATAACAAGGCTTTCATTTGGTAATAGAGTTTTACATTTATGGGTTGAGTTTATATTTAATAAATAATACAAATACTTCTTGCATCATTTAATATGCATATGACTTCTGGCTTAATCACTATAGATCTTACTGTACTTTTAGGAAAATGGAGACAGTCATAACTTCCTTTCTTGATGATTTGATGTGAAAAGCAAAATGCAATGAGGAATATAAAGGAAATTTATAATAAAGATTATTATCATTGTTTTCCATTGTGTGATTATATGTAGATTTTTTGGTAACTTTTACAATAGCTAACCAAGGAAAATATTATTTCCATTCTTTTCAGTGTTGGGAATTGAACCCAGGGCTTTGTACGTGCTAGACATGTACTCTACCAATGAACCACATCTCCCACCTATTTTCTATTTTGACATAGTACAAGAACATAGGATCTGGTCTGTTTGGCACAAAACAGAATGCCATATTATCTCTTTGCCATTAGGCAATAGTACTCACTGATATTATTTGTACACTGCTTTGCCTAAGGACATTTACTCTCAAATTCAAGTGCTTAGGATAGCATTTTGATTCAAAGTTTAAAGTTCATGATTTAAAATATTTCAAAACATGAAGCAGTTAGCAACTTTTTGCAAGACCTTCTTCTTCCTTCTCTTTCAAATGTCATTCTTCCCAGCTTAAAGGCCTCATCTGACTCCACTCTAGAAGTGTCCTTAGAAGCATTCTTGTCGATGGCAAAACATATTACTTGTAGATGGCAAAATACGGGAAATCTTGGTACCAAGGATAGAATCAGTTGCTTCCAAAAGGCAAAACAATCATCCATCAGGGAATATATGTCACATATGGGCCTTTAAGAATGAAATATTCTGGATCATGGTGAAACAGTCTTGTAATCCCAATACTCAGTAGGGAAATTGAGAGATTGAGGACAGCCTGAGCTACATAGTGAGACCCTGTCCACCCACCCCCCAAAAAATCCCAGCCAAATAACCAAAAATAATATTCTGGGGAAATTCAAGTGAGTTAAAAAAATGACATACCTCCCTAGAGAGTTCAAACTGCAATTACATCTATTTCTCTGGATTAAGGAATGTCTGCCTTTGTTTTATCTGCACACCTTTGTTTCCTCACAGCAAATAGCACCTGAACATTGTAGAGTACAAGGTAGTTTATAAAAAAAAAACATGTTCATATAACCCTTCAGTCAGTCCTTATAGAAGCTTCTGGAATTAAGCACATAGAAAATGAATCTGAAACTGAAAGCTGAAATAAGTTTCCCAAAATACTCTAGTTATTCACATGCAAAAAACTATGGCTCAAAAAAACTTTGCTTAGAGTTTTCTCTTCCATACCAGGTAATTCGGTGATTACTTTCCTTTAACAAGGTATATCCTAGTCCTAAAGATACAGATAATTTGCAGCTTTATCTGAGAACTGGGTATAGATTGTAATCCAGTTCCTCACAGCTATTTCTGAGAAAAGTGACAGTGAAGACACAGGAGGGTGGCATTGAGGAAATGTTGCAGATGAGCCCCTGTAATTGTTGACTATTGCCTTCCTCTACATGCCTCCATATCTGATAAGCCTCTGAGAAAAATGTCCCATATCCATCCTGATCTCAGGCAGCTATTTACTATAACATGACTCAGTCTGTGAACATCAAAACTTTTATTTCTGTGTGAGTGAAACATAAATCAGAGAAAAGAAGGGTCATCTTTTTCTCATACCTTGGAAGGTAGAGTGTTTATTAGGAATTCTTATATTTACTTAATGAATCACTGAGTGCTTTGATATTTGTCAGTTAGACATATATTACAGAATTTAAGCAGATGATTCAAGCTTGTTGAATTTTGAATTATGACTAAAGTTGCAGAGAAAAGCAACTGGTATTTTCCAACAGTCCAAAATTGATGGATTTCTCATAGAAATACATATGATGCCAATTCTATTTTCCCTTCCTAAATAAACAAATATGGAGCTAAAGAATATTCATATAAAAAATCAAATGCTGCCTCATCAGAAACAGTACGTATGTCTCTAATCTAACAATACCATTCCTGGGTCACTTGTTTTCCAATGCTGGTCACAATCCAAATGTGTGTGTTATGGATGTGCTGAGAAAACTTGTTAGTAAAGTTTTTAAAAGCTGCCTCTGTCACCTATAGCAAACCAGGACAGGAATATGGATGCAAAATTGATACAGTGTTACAAGAACACCTGCCTTGTGTGACCAGATTGAAATGAAGGGGCCTCATCAAGCAATATGTAGATCTGGGCACCAGTGACTCATGCCTGTAATCCTAGGTACTCAGGAGGCTAAGATCTCAGGATTCTGAGATCTCAAGATCAAGGTTCAAAGCCAGCCAGGGTAAGAAATTCTGTGAGACTCATCTCCAATTAACCACCAGAAAACCAGAAGTAGCACTGTGGCTCAAGTGATACAGTGCTAGCTTTGAACTGAAGAGCTGAAGAGCTCAAGAGTTCAAGAGTTCAAGAGCCCAGAGTTCAAGCCCATGACTGATAAAAAATGTAGGTTTAAGGATGAATGGATCAAGAGTGTATAACTATATGTGTATATACATGAATATACATATATATGAGTCTATATGCATATATACACACAAATGGAATTTTTCTTATCAGGACAAATAGCACATATTCATGTTTTCTCTAATATGTGGAAGTTAGATCTAAACAATAAACATATGAAAATCTATATAGGATTATATGCATATATACACAAACAAATTAATGGAAGGATGGTATACTCAGGGGAGGACTCCAATGGTGTGACTCTCTAAACAACTAATAATTGGTTTACCAAGGAAGCTAGAACATATGTTATTGGGAGGGAAGTGAGGTCCAGGGAAGGTGGGTCACATCAATGGAAGATGGAAGGATGAGCAAATGCAGTCATTATATTCATTGTACAGCATCTAAAAATTGAGCCACATAACTTAAGGGTGAGGATGGGATTGGGAAAGACAGAGGAAAATGATGGAATGGGTGACATTGATCAAGATGCACTGTTCTCATAATTGGATTTCTTGAGTTGAAATTCCTTTGTACAATGCCTTAATACTTAAAAAGAGACTGTGGTTATATTATTGAGGGCATGTGGAACAACTATCATAAGAGCTGACATTTATTCCACACTTAGTTTGTGCTAGCCATCTTCACCTGAGCTACCTCATTTAATAGAATTAGTGCTTACTCTGTGCTCAGTCATTCGTCTAACTGCTTCATGGTCATGCACTCATTTAATCATCACCATGAACCTATGAACAAGATGCTACCCTTACTCAGATTTTACAAATGATAAAACAGTAGCTGAGATAATGGCGTAGCTTGTTTAAGGTCATTCAGATAGGAAGTTGAGAGAGTCAAGGTTGGAACCTTTGAGATCCAGCTTCAGAGCTTTTATTGTACTCACTATTAAATGGCATTGGCATATCACCTGTTTGAGCCTTTTCTCATTGACAAAATACACAGCAGCGCTCACTGATTAACTCCCCTTTCATAGCACCTACTACGAGCTAGGCATTTTCTTTCAAAGTTCACAATGTAAAGGAACCAAGTTCAGCATTTTCAGTCTTAGTGGAATATATTTTATTTCATTGAAAACTCAGAAAAATAGGGTGCTGGTGGCTCATGCTTATATTCTTACCTACTCAGAAGGTTGAGATCTGAGGATTGCGGATTACAGTTTGAAGCCAATCTGGGTAGGAAAGTCTGCAAAGCTCTTATTCCAATTGACCAGTAAAAAGTTAGAAGTGGAGTTGTGGCTCATGTGGTAGAGCCAACCTTGAGTGAAGATACCAACCTAAAGCTTGAGTCCTTAACTTCAAGCCCCAGTACTGGTCCAAAACAAGAAAAAAAGAAAAAAGAAAAAAGAAAAAAATTAGAACAGTTGGAATGTGTTTGATATTTTAAGATTTTCAAAGACTAATTTCTGCTGTTATTTATTTATTTACCCCAAATTCAGTGGTTCTTGATCTTTCTTGGCTGACTTGCTCATGGTTGACACTCTACCACTTGAGTACATTCCAGCCTGGCATTTTAAAACAAAATTTTTATTGTAAAGATGATGTACAGAAGGGTTACAGTTACATAAGTTCAAAGTTAAAAAAATTTGTAAATCAATCATTATTATATTTCATAATTTAGAATATTAAGCATTTTTCTAGGTTTCTCTCTTGTTTTTTAATTTAAATTTTATTGTAAAGGTGATGTACAGAGGAGTTACAGTTATATAAGTAAGATAATGAATACATTAGTTTATGGACAGTGTTACTCCCTCCATCATTTTCTCCTACTTCCCCCTCAAGTTGTAAAGTTCATGTCCAATGTAGTGTCTACTGAGTATCACTGCTGAATAAGTCCACTTTTTGTCTCACTAATTCCGTGATTCTCCTTCCCTTCCCCAAATCAGTGTCATCTCTTCCCTTGTTTTCTGTTTTTTTCCCTGCCAACCCTCCTCCCACACAAGTTGTATAATTCATTTTCAACATAGTGTCTAGTGAGTACCATTACTGAATGAGTTCACCCTTTGTCCCAACATTTCTGTGTTTCCCCTAACCTCCCCCCCCTCAAAAAAAAGTCAGGTAAACTTATATCCAAGACATAGGGTACAGATAGCCTGGCTTGTTGATGGTAATTCAAGATGCAATCTCATGGACCTTTCTTCCTGGACTGGCTTTAAACTGTGATCCTTCAAGTCTGAGGCTATAGAGTATCCAAGATTACAGAGGTGAACTACCAGCATCTACTTTTTTTTTTTTGTCAGTTGTGAAGCTTGAACTGTGGACTTGGGTGCTATCCCTCAGCTCTTCAGCTCAAGGCGAATGCTCTACCACTTGAGCCACAGCTCCACTTCCGGTTTTCTAGTCGTTTATTGGAGATAAGAGTCTCATAAATTTTCCTGCCTGGGCTGGCTTTGAACCATGATCCTCATATCTCAGCCTCCTGAGTAGCTAGGATTACAGGCGTGAGCCACAGGTGCCCAGCTTATCTACTTCTTTTTTCTTTTTTACATTCTCTCTCTGCCTCTGTCTCTGTCTCTGTCTCTCGCTCTTGGCAGTAGTGGGGTTTGAACTCTGGGCCTAGGTGCTATCCTTTAGCTTTTTTTTTCTGCTCAAGGCTGGTGCTCTACCACTTTGAGACATAGTGCCAGTTCTGATTTTGTCATAGTTAATTGGAGAATACAGTCCTATGGACTTTCCTGCCCTGGCTGTTTAGAACCACAATCCTTAGATCATAGCCTCTTACAGTCATGAGTTACTGGAGCTTGGCTCTTTGTCTTCTTTTTTCCTCTTCAATCTCCTGATAGAAGTTTTGTGTGTGAATGGGTCAGTACTGGAGCTCGAACTCAAGGCCTGGGCAGTTTCTTACCTTTTTTGCTCAAGGATTATGCTCTGCCACTTGAGCCACAGCTTCATTACCAGCTCTTCAGTTATTAATTTGAGAAAAAAAATCAATTTTCTACTCAGGCTGATTTTGAACCCACTCAGGCTCCTGAGTGGCTATGATTACAGTTGTGAGCCACTTAACAACATTTTCATTGAAGGGAATCCTGTATGTTGCTCCAGTCCATCCCCTGTGTATCTGGCATTCGGCCTTTCTGTTAAAACTACTGCAGAATCCAGAATGGAAACAGCTATAGCTGATTGTCCAGACATTGGTAGTGGTCTCATAGGGTCACATTGATTTTGTTTTCTGAATAGACACTAATCTAAGGACAGAGGAGTTCTCACTGACCCTTCTTTAGAACTCTATATATATCAAGCCCATTGAAAGGACACTGAAGGTGTCACAATTGACTGACTCACTGTAAGCATGCTTCCAATGCTCTTCTGTTGCTATGTAGTCTACGTTGCTAACATAAGTTGAGAGAGAAGGGGTAAGAGAATGCAGTCATAATATTTAATGTATACATGTAAAAACAGAAGTAATGTGAGGGGATGGCTGAGGTTGGGAGAGATGACATTGATCAAAGTGCATTGTGCTCACAATGTTGAATTAACACCTTTCTATAACTACATAAAGATAATAAGTAATAATAATTAAAAAATCAATATCGTATCCACTTTCATCTTTTCCTCAGAGGATCTGGTCTTTGTGACAACATTGCCAGGAGGTAAATTTTTAGTTATCTACTTCTCTACCTCATTCTGTAGTCCCTTTTGTTTCTTCTTCCTTTAACTCTCCAACTCTAGCTTAGATTAATTTCCATTCTGATTCCTCAATGACCCAACTTCCTAGATCTCTCTTCACTAATCAGACCCTTCCTCCTCTTCCTAAAGCAAAAATAGCAACTATGCTTTAAAAGAAATAAAATTGAGCCAAGCACCTATAATACCAGCTATTTAGGAAGCTGAGATCTCAAGATTGCAGTTCAAAGCCAGCCCTGGCAGGAAAGTCAGTGAGACTCTTATCTCTAATTAACCAACAAAAAGCTAGAAGTGGAGCTGTGGCTCAAATAGTAGAATGCTAGTCTTGACCAGAGAAGTTCAGGGACAGCATGTAGGACTCAAGTTCAAGCTCCAGGAGCAGCACACATATATGTACGTACATACATACATACAGAAATAAAATATTTTATTTGAAGTCAAATATGAGTCACGATAGCCCAGAAACATTGATTCAACATTCTGTATGACTTATTCCACTGCTAAAAAGGCTGTTTGAACTTTTTTGAAAAAAAATATTAACTAGTTGTACAGAGGGGTTTTAATTCAACTTATCAGTTTATGAATACAATTCATCTTGATCAATGTCATCCATTACATCATTCTCCCCCATTCTCTGCCAGCCTTGCCTATTCACTCAATTACCTGGTTCCATTTTCACATATGTGCATTGAGTACATTATGACTGCATTCTCACACTCTTCCTTCTGTTCATTGATCTACAGAACAAAGAAAGCTATAAATCAATATGTAATAAATCCGTAGAGGGGGCACTAGGTTGGCAGGCTACAGAACAGTGAAGAGATGTTTGCTGTAAATTTCAGGTGTCCTCTTACAGCTTTAAGGTTGTGGATGCTAGAGGTCTCCTAAGTTTAGTGATAAATTCCTAAACTTTTACCTAATAGTCATAAGGATACAGAAGTTGAAAATAAATGAGTAGTAAAAGCTCTATGGTAGCCCAAGATAATTTTAGTTCTTGACCTATAACATTCTATCTCTCCATAATCATGTTCTAGTCAGCCAAGGTCAAGCAGTCTGCAGCATCTTTAATATAGATGCAGCTTCTTCAGAGAACTTTATTTTACATCAGCCAGGCCTAGAGCCTGGAGTTCTTGGAAGGGCATCAGATCAGAGTGATACCCTTTCCTCTTTGGGCTCCTGAAATCTAAAAGAAGTCCCTCAGGCTCAAATTCATTAGAGTGTGGGCACTTCTTACAATGTTTTGTTCATCATGTAGCTACTTTTACATTCTGTTAATGGTTGTGATACAAGATTAACACTGCCACCACCACTCACAGGCCAGACTGCTTGGGCTGGTTCTTATATTCTTATTTTACAGATGAGGGAATAGACTCATGCAGCGTTTGAGTACTTGCTCAAGACCACAGAGTTTGAAAATGGTGGAAGAGTCAGGATAAAAATGTCTCACTCAACAGATTTTTGCTGGTTAATTGGAGATTAGAGTCATAAGAACTTTCCTGTCCAAACTGGCTCCCAACTAGAATCCTCATATCTCAGTATCCTGAGTAGCTAGGATTATAGGTGTGAGCCACTTGGCTTAATAATTTATGTTTGGTTAATGACTATGACTCATGGCATGAAATGGGTGTCTTGACTACCTTGGACTCAGAATGGCTATGGTCAAAGGATGTGACAGTTGTTTTGGGCCCACATATTCTTTCAGTAAGTCGGCTAGAAAAAGTATATTGGCTTTTTAACATGTATGTCATCTCCATCAGTGAAGTAAAGACCCTCTACCTTGGACTAAGACAATGATGTTCAGGAATGATCTCAAATTATAATATGTTCTGCCATTGATTTGTGATAAATATCTGCATTGCTCTATGTCTCAGTTTTTAATCACATAAACAGTATCTGGCCTACAACTTGTGTCATTTGTATGTCATGTGACAAATGTAAAAGCAGAAAATATTTATGTAACAGTAGAATTGTACGAACATAAAAGGTCATGAATGAGTTGCTTTGGATTTTGTTAAGTATATAGAGCTTTATTAGAGATCTTGATTGTCATAATAGGAACCCAGCTGAGCTTGCTTAAGCATTAAAAAAGAAAGAAAATAACAAGTTTGATAACTGAGTCTACAGTGCTATTTTTCATGAAGGATACCTCAAAGAACCAGAAATATTTTGAACCTTGGAAACAATTTAAAAAAAGAGATAGCACTGCCAGAACTCTCTTTCTTCCTTTATTTTCTCTACTTCTCCTTCCATTTGTGTTCATTCTTTTCTGTCCATAGATCAGGTTCTCCATTCTAGGACTACAAATGGGGAAAATGGCCATTATTACTATCTCTGAAGTTCAAGTTCAGAATCAAACTAAGTTGAACTGTCTTGATCCACAACTTAAACTGAGGATTCTTATTTTACAAACTTGGATCAGGTGCTCATTCTTTAACTATTTAATTACTATAGGGCATTGGATCTTATTGTAGGAGAATCCTTGCCCTTAGGAACCATGTGAAGGGGAAAGGAACCTTATGGAGAAAATAAGGGGCAGATTACTTCAACTGGGATTCTGATAAGGCAATCAGATAAATAGATTTCTTCCACAGAGGCACAGAATATAAATTTTTGCCAACTAGAGCAGTCTAAGTACTATAGTAATGAGATAAGGAGATGAATTTCTCTAAATGTACAGCAGTTCTGTATCTATCTTCACTCTTAACAATAATTCACGGAAAGGTCTATGCTTTGGGGGTACTAAACATCCTCTTCTTTTGAAGAATAGGAAAATGATTAGTGTTCTAGGGAACATAATTTGAGAATTCATTTTAGATCTGACATTTATGAGTCTATCATTAAGTCTCCTATACTGGCAGCAGGATTCACCTGTCTGGATCTGTTTCAGAGGATCCAGAGCTTCATTTATATTCCCCAAAATTGTACTACTAGTTCTGGGTTTGTCTTAAAGCTAAGCCACCTTTCATTGGAAATATTCATTCATCATTAACACATTCATTGAGTTGACCAGGTTATTTCCTTAGAGTAGGTTCCCTTAAGACTAGGAAAAATGGAGAATATTGGGAAGGCAATGGCAAAATGGGAATTCTGGTTTGAACATTACATAAAAATAAGCATCATCTTTATTTACTATTCTATCTCTTGCTCTTTCAATGGAATTTGACATTGAGGAGGGACTTAATGACAACTTATTGAATGCATAAATGTATTTCCTTTACTTGGGCCTATACTGTTTCTGATTGTCAAATCCATATATTATCAGGGAAGCAAGCAAGAACTGATATTTTAGAACTATCTCAGATCTTACACACACATGTCATGTTTAATCTGAAGAAGAATTCTGCAAAGCAGTGGTAATTACTTTTTCTCTCTGATGTTCAGAGAACTGTTACATTTTCATGGAAGCAAGTTGCAGAGCTGGCGTTTGAACCCAGGCATTTAGTCTCCATAAGCTTGAAAACTGCCACCATATTGAATTGTAAAAATCAGTTCTCATTTTCCAGAGTCACAGAGGAAAATGAATCCATGCAAGTTTTCAAATGCTGTGCAAAATGAGTGATGATTATTCATGTTTCTGGCTCATTTTGTGAAAAGTTTTCACTTAATAAAAATTCATCTTTTCAAAACTCATTTCTTCCAAAACATTTACTCAACATCAACAGACTAACAATGTTTGAACTTCCAATAATCTCATACCAATGGGAGATAAAAGTTTACAATTTGTGTATAGACTTTTGCTTGGTTTGTAGAAATGATTATCACTCAATAATGATAATCAATGAAGAGTTAAAAATTTATGATTGCAATTTTATCATGTTCAAGTAGTTGTACAAAGAAGCTTTAATTCAACATGTCAGTTTATGAGTACAAAGTATCTTGATCTATGTTACCTCTTCTGTCATTCTCTCCCCTCTCTCAGAATGCCAACCATTCCCTTAAGTGATTACATTTTTAACATATGCAGCTTGAGTATTATGACTGTATTCACCCACATTTCCTTTCTCCATTTGTCTGCCCCAAATAATTGTATTCTAGTAAGTGTTTGTTGATTGTATTACTAATGGCCTCAATAATATGCCATGAATTTCCCCCAGTGAATAGAAATTAAATTGTTAATATTTTAATGAAATACTGAATGATTACTTTTTGGGAAGATACAGCTTGAAATAGAACTTTGTATGTACAATAATGAGCCTAAGTAGGATCACTATATCATTCATAATTAACTGTGTAAATTTAAATGGATTCCTTTAGATTAGCAGATGATTAAAAAGTGATGAGGAATTTTTAAGTGTCCTATGAGTTTAGGGATTGAGTCTTTACTTCAAATCTGATACTTGATCCATTTTTCCCCATTGATACAATTTGTTGGCAATATTAGACTCATTAGATTTTTTGTTTCTGATTTTTCCTTTCCTTTTATGTATATTGTTTACATGTCATTTTGCTCTATTGTGTTACTTATTGCTAAACTGCAAACTTTTGCAATTAAAGATGACTTTTACACACACAAATTTATCCTGTCACAGAATTAAATTTGCATAAAAATTTCTTGAAGTAAATGCATTAGCTAATATGCTATCCACATGAAAAAAATATCCCTTTATCTCACAATGTTGTTAGTTTCCTTATCTGTCACAAGAAGTTGGAAATAACTTCAATGCACTGTGGCTGGTATGTATCAGATTTTCAACAAATGTTCTGGAAATATAGAACCAATTCTTACTTTATAAGACGTGTGTTATGGTTTAAATGTTTTCATTTCCACAATTCGTGCTGAAACTTAATCAATAATACAATAGTATTGGATTAAGATATGATTGAGTTATGATGGCTCTGCTCTCATAAATGGGATTAAATATTTTTTTGGCAATGGGGCTTGAACTCTTGGCCTGGGTGCTGTCCCTGAGCTCTTTAGCTCAAGACTAGCGCTCTACCACTTGAACCACTGCGCCATTTCTGGTTTTCTGAGTGTTGATTGGAGATAAGAGTATCACAATCTTTCCTGCCTGGGCTGGCTTTGAATCGTGATCCTGAGATCTCAGCCTCCTGAGTGGCTAGGATTACAGGCATGAGCCACCAGTGCCTGGTGGGATTAGATATTCTTATAGGAAGTCTTGATGGAAGAGTTTTATCTCTTTTTGTGCTCTTCTGCCTTTTTCCATATGATGACACAGTTATCCTTTCCTCCAAAGGATGGAACATACATGGTGCTATCTTGGAAGCAGAAAAGATATCCTAACCAGATAATGGATATGACAGAACCTTGGATTTGTATTTTTTAGCCTTCAAAACTAATAGCTAATGAACAGGAATTTTTTCCTTGATATTTTTTTTATAAAAAAATCAACTTTATTGTCAAGGCTTACAGTTACATATGTAAGGTAGTGAGTACATTTCTTTTCAAACATTGTTACCACCTCCTTGTTTTTCTCCCACTTTTCTTCTCCCCTGATTCTCCTCCCCAAGCTGTAAATTTTATTTTCAATATATTGTGTTGTGAGTATCACTGTTACTCCATATACAATCTATTGTTATAGAAAGACAATAAGGCTAAGACAGAATGCTACTAATAAAACAATAAAAGTACTTTTCTTTATATAGAAGAACTTTGAATATTATATCTGTAAAGAAAACAAAAACCAGAATTGCATGAATGAAGGCTTGGTATAGGGATGGCCAATGAAGAATCTGACAAAATTCCAGAACAATGAAAGCAGCACACAAAGTATAACAGCTATGCAAATACTATTTAGGGTGCATAGAAGGACCTCATGGAGTGGTGAGGAAAGAGAGAGTTGGAAGCAGATGCTGTAGGAGGTATTAACATGTACAGAAATGAGAAAGCACCTTATCTGGAGAAGATACCATGTAAAGGAAAGTTGACAGGAAATGGGGTGCATAGGATAGGGACATATTATGGAGCGTCTACAGTACTTTGGAAAGAATGATGTAGAAGTGATATGAGCAAGGAGGTAAGCTATTGTGTAAGTATGACCTGTGGAGTGACAGAATGCAGATAGTCTTTATAAAGATACTTTAGAAAATAATTGAAAGGTTCAAACAAATAAGAGTCAACAGGACTGTTTATGCAGATTTTGATATAGTTCAGAGCTAAGGTTCTATAACTCTACCTATTATCTTATATTTTGGCCTGACACAGAAAGGTCTTGAACCAGGTGCTACTGGATCATGTCTGTAACCTTAGCACTCAGGAAGCTGAGAACTGAGGATTGCAGTTTGAATTTAGTTCAGGCAGAAAAGTCTGTGAGGCTCTTCTTTCCAATTAACCAGCAAAAAGCCATAAGTGTAGTTGTAGCTCAAGTGGTAGAGCACAAAAGCTTAGAGGTAGTGCTCAGAACTGAAGCTCAAGCCCTGTGACTGGCACGCGTGCATGCACGCGCGTGCACGTGCACACACACACACACACACACATACACACACACACAAAGGTCTTAGATTGTCAAGGATTTTAGAGCATGATGCTGAAACAAGCAGTCTATGATTCACATAGGGAACATTATGACTTACCAATTCCCATCATAGTTTCTGTGCTAGATGCTAATAGCCCCAGCATTAGCTGCCAGAATTCTGAAGCCTGCCATCACACCTCACAAATTGTCACCCATAAGAGTTATTAAAATGAGTATTTGTGTTTCTTATAGCCTGTGTTTTCTTCATCTGCAGAATGGGACACTATAGCTTTTACAAAGATAGCACTGAAAGTGAAGACAGGAATTCCTGCCCTTGCCAAATCAAAAATAGAAGCAAAGGCTTTGAAGGCCCAGAAGGCAGTGATGAAAAGAGGAGGAGGAGGAGGGGGAGGAGCATGAGGAGGAGGAGGAGGAGGAGGAGAATAGGAAGAGGAAGGAAAGGAGAAAGAGAAAGAAGGAGGAGGGGGAGGAGGAGGAGAAGTTTCTCAAATATAGCTACTCATTAAAATATCCTAATAAATTAAAAATACAGAGACCTAAGTATATATTTCTAGAGATGTGATTAAACTAGGGTGGAGCAGAGATGTCAAAAAAAAAGGAAATTCCTAGATGAATTGAACATGCAGTCAAATTTGAGAATTTGTACATTTACATCCAGGTAGGAAAAGTTCAAAAAGAGGAAGATTAAATTTGATCTTTTTTTGTTGTCAAGGCAATGTACAGAGGGGTTTAAGTTACATAGTAAGGTAATCTTTTTGTCTACTTTGTTTTGATTTTGAGAGAAAGTCTTTCTCTGTTGCTCAGGATAGCTTTAAATTTGATCTTCTGGGCTTAATTAATTCTATATCAACCTCATGAATAGCTGGACTATAAGCAAATGCAGCTATGCCAGGTTGTAGTTCAAAAACCATGCCATTCTTGAAAGTGACATATATCACTTCTGGTTATAATAAATTGGTAAGAACTGATTATATGCCATGCTCCTTATGTCTAGATATTAAGAAGGCAAATAAATGTGGTATTTGGTTGGGTAGACACTCCTCAGAAATGACTTGTTATAGAGATTTAATAATCAAGTAACCATACTTGCATAAAATTATAATTATAATTTTAAAAGAAAACAAAGAAAGCTACTTGTGTCCCAAATGTGTTACAAGGGATCTTGGGCATGGGTAAAGAAGTTGGGTAACATTTGCCTGCTTCCTTCCTTACTCCTTGACAGTCTCCCCCCTCCACCCCCATGCCCGCCCTACCCCCCCCCCGCAACAACATGTGCTCCAGTTCCTGGTATTCATTTTGTTAGCTGTACAGTATACAATAAAGACACTTGCACACCCATGTTTACTCCGACACTGTTCATCATAGATATCTTATGGAAACAGCCTAGATGCTCTTCAGTAGAAGAATGGATCAAGAAAAAATAGCATATGTACCCAATGGAATTTTACTCATCTATTAGGAAGAATGACAGTATGTCATTTGCAGGGAAATGGATGGATAGAAGTGAAGTGGATTAGTTTCAGACAAAGGAGACATATTTTCTCTTATATGTGGAAGTTAGATCAAAATTACAAGTATATATCCTTATTTGTTCAAACATATATAGGGTCATATGCATATATTGTCAGATGTATTAACTAAATATGGTATATGCAGGGGAAGAGTCCAATTGTATAATTCCTTTGAAAAACTAAGTTACAGTCTAGGAAAAGATCATTTTTAATTATTCTCAAATTTGCAAAGAGCCGCTAATTAAAAAACCTCTAGAAAAGCTGGAAATGAATCAAAAGACCTGAATTTAAGAAATCAAACTTACCAGGTACCAGTGGCTCATACCTGTAATTCTACCTACTTAGGAGGCAGAGATTTGAGGATTGCATTTCAAAGCCAGCCTGGACAGCAAAGTTTCTCCAATTAACCACCATGAAACCAGAAGTGGTGCTGTGGCTCAAATTGGTAAAGCACTAACCTTGAACACATAAAGCTTAGAGAGTGCCCAGGCCCTAAGTATATGAGATGAAATTCTAAGGCTTTCTCCATCTCTTCTAGTTTGTCATTTGTAATATCCAAGCACTAACTGGGCTTTTTGGTACTGACTATGGAAGCTTGAAACAGATAATAGTAAGTCCAGAATTCACGCCAGTTGGAGGATTGTGAGATAGTGTATGAAAATAGTGTATGAAAGGCCAAGGCACTCATGTGCTTCTCTAAATAAAAATAAAAATGAAAATTGCTGCTCACTGGGCTATATGAGGATTAATGAAATGCCATCTGAATAATTATTGTCACAAACGCAAAATGCTAGCAAATAAAGATGTGTGGAAGTATGTTAGCTCTTTGGGTTTGAGTTCTTCTGTTCGAAAATGCTAATCGAAGAAGTTGAATAAAGCTCTTAAATATTTTTTTAAAAAAAGAAGTTGGGTAAATTTTCATTGATAAAATAACCCCTGATCTTGAATGTGAGGCCTTAGTAGACTAGGCATCAATAGGTAACAAGAATTGTCCAACCAAAAAGAATAACATGTGAAAAGACCTTGAAAGTCACTAGCCCACAGTTATTTAAAAAGTCAAGGAAGATGATTTATGCGAAAGCAGATAATAACCATATTCTATCAGTGCTTTCATTTTAAATAATCATTGTTTATTTCCACATTTTCTTGTGGAACCCTGAAATTTATTTCTTCAGGGATAAGCCAACACAACGTTATTGTTTCAAATTTGAAAAGGGAAATTAAGTAGGATTACAGAACTTTGGGGATCATTTGAAATGAATCAGAAAAGAATTCAGGTTCTATTTTCACAGTAAATAAAAAGCATTTAAATTAAGTGCTGATTGATACTTCTATTGACCATACTGTTGTAGATGTTGTTAAGCTTTTGCCCTTTACAGCCAGTTAGGAGAAGTCTTCAGTAAGTATTTCCTGTCTATGTATCTGTCATTCTGCCTGTGTGTCTGTTTATTTTAGTATCTATCTATCTATCTATCTACCTATCTATCTATCTATCTACCTATCTATCTATCTATCTATCTATCTATCTATCTATCTATCTATCTATCTATCTATCTATCTATCTATCTATCTATCTATCTATCTATCCATCTACCTTCCTATCTATATCTATCCATCTTATCTAACTTCTATCAACTACTGTGTATGCTACTATTCTATCATCTATTTTCTAGTATAGCTATAATCTGTCCTCTATTCTTTCTTTCTATGTATCTATCTATGTATCTATGTATCTATCTATGTATCTATCTATGTATCTATCTATGTATCTATCTATCTATCTTACGTACATATTATTCTTACCTGGATTGTTCTAATTTGTTTTTGGTTTCACAAATGATAAAAAGCAAAATAAAACAAAAACAAACAAAAATGAAACTATTACTTTTGTTCTAGATTGGAGAATACCAATAAAATAAAATAATAAAATAGACCCCCCTACCCCCTAGTCCTGGAGCTTGAACTCAGGACTTGGGACCTGTCACTGAGCCTCTTTGTGCTCAAGGTTAACATTCTACCACTTGAGTCACAGCATCACTTCTAGCTTTTTTTTAAAAAGTAGTTTGTTGAAGATGAGTCTCATAGATATATTTGCTTGGTCTGACTTCAAACAGTGATCCTCAGATCTCAGCCTCCTGAGTGGCTAGATTACAAGCATGACTCACTGGCATACGGCAAAATAGATCTCTTGGATATGAAATGCTACAGAAAAGAAGGTAATCTGTGGAATTTATCTTACAGAGGTTACTTGGGGGAATATATTTTTTTTCTTTCCATATCTTGGAATTTATTTCAATATATATATTATTTTATATAAATATGAAGAGGTACATAGGCATTGAACCTTTGGGTTTCTTTCTTGAGAGTATCCTCTTTTGGTCTCATTGTATGTGAGTATCTAAAATCTTGTATTTTTTTATTTATTAATAAGTTTTTTATTGTGAAAATACCATACAGAGGGGTTACAATTACATGAGCAAGGTAATGGGTACATTTCTTTTTTTTTTTTGTTTAAACCAATTTTTATTGCCTATTAAATTCTTTATAGATAATTCTCTAAAACATTCTTTTTTTTGATTTTTTTAAAATTTTATTTGTGAAAATAATGTACAGAGGGGTTACAATTGCATGGGCAGGATAATGCGTACATTTCTTACCAAGCATTGCAGCCTCCTCCTTTGTTTACCCTTCCCATCCCTTCCCAGCCTCCCCCCTCCCCCCCATCCCAATCCTTCTCCTTCTCCCCTCCCCCCCTCCCCCCCCCACCAACGTTGTAAAGCTCCTTTTGGACATGACAACTAGTACTTCTCATTGTTGCATCAGGTCCACCTGTATCCTTAAACAACTGGTTTTTCCCCATCTCCTCCACAAGTTATACTGACATCAAATATAGTGAAAGCAGGGGTTATACTGTGGGGGAGGGACATACAAAGCAACAAAGAGATAATCTTATAAATTCGTTAGAAACACATGCATGAAAGAAAAAACATTAAAATACATATCTAAGGGTTCATTTTCCTGACATCACATTATCTGACCTTTTCCGCTTGACTCATACATATACTAGATATTGCAAATAAGGGAAACCATGGGACCTATGTTTCTTTGGGCTTGGCTTACTTCACTTAATATAATTTTTTCCAAGTTTTTCCATTTCCTAACAAATGGGGCAATGTCATTCTTTCTGATGGAGACATAGAATTCCATTGTGTAAATATACCACATTTTCTTGATCCATTCATCTACTGAGGGGCATCTGGGTTGGTTCCATATCTTAGGGGGAATATATTTTTAAAAATTATTTTCCTTTTAATTTCTGTTATGACTTATTAGTTATATGGGGAGGTTTCATTTTCACATTTCTACCCATAGAAATAAAGTATTCAAATTAATTTTGTCCCCTCTTTCACTCTCCCTTACCTGCTGGGGGAATCTTTTGTATATATTTTATTGGACTAGCCTACTGGGTCTAGGAAAAAAATCAAGACAACGATATCCAAATTGTACCTGTGATCCTCCTCCTGACTCATTCTTTGGATACTCAAGTTAGAGAGAAGGATTTTATATTACAGAGAGATATAGAGGTAGTAGTGGAGATAAAGAGATATGTGTTTTTTTTTTCTGAATGAGAATATCTGAAGCATCTCTTTGGGTACCTTTGTAGTAGTCATAGACTACAAGAACTTTCTTTTTTTTAAATTTTATTTTATTTTATTTGTGAACATACTGTACAGAGGGGTTACAATTGCATGGGCAGGATAATGCGTACATTTCTTACCAAGCATTGCAGCCTCCTCCTTTGTTTACCCTTCCCATCCCTTCCCAGCCTCCCCCCTCCCCCCCATCCCAATCCTTCTCCTTCCCCCCTCCCCCCCCTTCTCCCACCCACCGACGTTGTAAAGCTCGTTTTGGACATGACAACTTGTACTTCTCATTGTTGATTCAGATCCACCTGTATCCTTAAACAACTGGTTTTTCCCCATCTCCTCCACAAGTTATACTGACATCAAATATAGTGAAAGCAGGGGTTATACTGTGGGGGAGGGACATACAAAGCAACAAAGAGATAATCTTATAAATTCGTTAGAAACACATGCATGAAAGAAAAAACATTAAAATAAACTTTGTTTCTTTTTTAATTTATTTTTTAATTTTATTATCAAGCTGATGTACATAGGGGTTACAGTTATGTAAGTAAAGTAGTGAGTATATTTCTTGTGGCACTTGTTGCCCCCGCCTTCATTTTTCTCTCTTTCTCTCCCTAACCCCCCCACCCAGTTGTACAGATCATTTCCAACATACTGTCTTGTGAGTATCGCTGTGGCATTGGTTCCACCTTTGTCCTTTGTCTTACCATTTTGTTGTTCCCTTCCCTTCCCTAATTCAGATAACTGTATACACAATACCCAGGGTACCAAATTCAAACACAGTGACAACAGTGGATAAAAGTAGGGGGAAAATACAAAAGAAACAAGAGATCACATAGTACATTAAAAACAACAACAAAGAATAACCTCTTATATCCATGTATTTCTTTTTCTTTGCCATAGCCTCCATTCACCTCTAGAAGCTAGGAAGGTAGCTTATAAGAATGACACCTCATAGAATGAATTTGGTAGTGATCTTCTGCTTTCAATTTCATTGAAGAGTTTGAGGAGTATTGGAGTGAATTCTCCTTTGAAAACTTTATAGTCAGTTGTGAATCTATCTGGTGCTGGGTTTTTCTTGGGTGTGGGGGTCTTTTATTGCCATTTCTATTTCAATATTTGATATGGGTCTGTTTAGTTAGTTTAGATCTTCTTGGTTAGTTTGGGTATATCAATATTTACTAGGAATTCCTCCATTTCTTCTGTATTTGCTAGCATAAAATTTAGAAAAGCATTTTGTTATAATGTTCTGAATCTTGCTTGTTTCAGTTGTGGTGATCCCATTCTCATCTCTATTTTTGTTTGAGTGTGGGTTTTTTTTGTAAGATATGCTAGGGGTCTGTTAATTTTGTTAATTTTTGCAAAGAACCAACTTTTTGTTTTGTTGATCCTTGTTATAGTCTTTTGGTCTTTAATTCATTTAATTCTGATTTAATTTTTATTATTTGTTTCCATCTACTAGATTGGATTGTTGCTCTCTTTTAAGGAGCTTCAGATGCATTATTAGATTGTTGGTTTGATATTTCTCCAATTTGTTGGTATAGGAGCTGGGAGCTATAAATTTTCCTCTGGGAACTGCCTTTGCTATATCCCAGAGGAGCTGGTAATTTATATGCTCACTTTTATTCGATATCATGAACATTCGAATTTCCTTTCCAATCTTTTCCATGATCCACTGGTGATTCAACAATGTGTTGTTCAGTCTCCATGTGTTACAGAATTTTCTTTGATTGCTTTTGGCGTCCAGCTCTAATCTTATTCCATTGTGGTCTAAGAGGATGCAGGGAATAATTTCAATGTTAAGTGAAATAAGCCAGACCCAAAGAAACATAGGCTCTATGGTTTCCCTCATTTGGAATAATTAGTATATGCCTAGATTAGTCCTGACAGAGAATCATAATAACTCAAGAGCTATGTACATATGACCATACAAAATGATGCTAATTGAAATGAACTCCAAGACATGGAAACAGTAGGTCTTTTTTTTGTTGTCAACCTTGATGTCGCCAATGTACTATATCTACTTCTTTCTTCTTTTTTATTTCATTTTTCTTTTTCCATTGGTTTATCCCTGACAATCTCTGTTTTTGATTCTGTTACCCTCCATTTTATATATGCATTTATCTGATTGGGGGAAGGGAAGGGAAATAACAAAATTCTGAAAGAAGTACAAAAGATGACCCATTGCAACAGTGATACTGTGTCTGGCAATGAACTTTACAACTTTGTGTGTGGGGGGGGAGGAGTGGGGGATGGAAGGGATACTGGGAGAACAGCAATGGAGTGAGTAACAATATTCAATGAGAAATGTAACTTACTCATGTAAATGTAACTCCTCTATACAGCATCTTTACAATAAAATTGAAAAAAAGAATGACACTATACTGAAGAACTGGATCTGAGATGACAGAGAGATTTATAGCCTTTTAGAAGATCATTTGGACCAATATATAACCCAGGACACTGAGGCCCAGAAATTGAAAAGAGTATAGTAAATCAACGACAAGATATGTATCAGATTCTCAGTAGTTCTTACCTCTGTCTCCTTATTCCTGATTGGTGTTCATTGTTACACCTTACAGGATGGCAAATGAATCTCTCCAAGTGTCCAAATGACTAGACTCACTGTTTTTCTTTACTTATAACTTTTAGCATGTTAAAAACAATCACACTGAAAAAGTATACAGATAAAAAGTCAGTAATGACATAAGAAAATAGTGTGTGTATATATATTGAATATATATACATAAATCTACAATATTATCACTGTTGATATATATATATATTTTTAAACAGCTCAGGTGTAGCTTTCATAAATTAAATTGTACAGCTTGGTTTATTACAAGTCACAAAATAATACTTTAAAAAGTGGAATGAACATCCTGTTACATTTTTTATATATATTCATTTCTCAGCTTCCACATGATCTTAATCAAGAACTCAGTTATTTTAGTAGGATTCTGTTCAGTTTCAGTGTACTGTTTATGGTTTTAATACACTGCTCTTGTTTTGCCATTTAATAACATAATTACCAAGTCAATTAAAATTATACTGAAGAATAATATAATGAATAGAAATAGCTAGTTATGGCCATTGCATTATCCATGTTAAAACTGTGGGAAAAATCTAATTATTAATAGGCATCTAGGATTTTGATTTTTTTAAGATATGGTTTGACTCTGATGCTTTTGAATTTTTTCTTTTATAGGGAAAAAATTCAAGTTTGTAGTTTAAAAAATAGCAAGTGGTATCTTTAAGAATATTCTATCAGGGTCTTGGTGACTTATAACTGTAATCCTTAGTTATTCAGGAGGCTGAGATACCAAGATTGCAGTTAAACTGCTGGCTTAAAGCCAGCCTAGGCAGAAAGTTAATGAGATTCTTAATCTTCAGTTAACCAGCATAAGGCTGGAAGTGGAAGTGTGTAGCTCAAGTGGTGAAGTACCAGCCTTGAGCAGAAAGCCAAGTAAGAACATGAAGTTGAGTTCAAGCCCAGTACTGGCATAAATAAATAAATAAATAAAGGAATCTTCTCTACACTACAGTTAACAAGAGAGATTGACTTTGTATTTAATTGGAGTGCTTGTTTTCAACATGACCATGCTCATATTGAATAACAAAGTATAGGTTCTAACATAGGTGGTTCTTCCTATTGCAAATGGGGGCTTTAAGCTTTGGAGGTACCAACTGTGTCTTAAAATGAGAATAACATTTAGCTAGTGAATGTGACAATATTTTTTGTATATAATGACTCACTGTTTTCAACCTTCACTGCTTGATTCTTAGATTCTTTCAACCAATATTTATTGAGTGTTGACTACGTGAAGTGCTTGGCATGTAGCAATAAATAAGGCATCTCTTTGATGTTTAAGCAATTGAAGCCAAATTAGGATTAGTTGGGGAAACAAACTTATAATAGTTGTTCAATAAAGATTATAGGATGTAGGAGACAGAGGAGAAAGGAAGTAGCTACAGGTAAGGGAAGGCTTCTCAGAGAAAATGGTCATTGACCTTCTTAGCCAAGATTGATTTGGTTCACCAGAGAAGGGTAGAAGAAAGTGGCCAATTAGGAATAGGGAGCAATGTGGGCTTTAAGTAGATGAGCAGCAAATTTTTTAGACTAAGGCATGGAATTAGTTGACAAAAGTTTTGGTTAAAGCAATTCATAGAGAAGTGAACCAAGTTGAACCAATGATACTGAAGTTCTCTTATTCATTAGGCATCTTGGAAAATTCTTACACATTTTAAGGTAAAATTATGATACAGATTTCTTCATTCATTTTCTTACTACAGTATATTTCTCTTTAGATTTTTATTAAAAATGAAAATGGTATAAAACAATTACATATGATTCTTGCATATGTTTTGATATATGCAAGTATTATGCAATGATCAAATCAGGATAATTAACATACTTATCTTCCTTTTTGTCAGACATGGTTCTTGAACTTAGGGCTTGGGCACTGACCCTGAGCTCTTTTTACTCAAAGCTGGTCTCTACCACTTTGAGCCGTCACTCCACTTCTGGTTTTCTGTGGTTAATTAGAGATAAGAGTCTCATGGACTTTTCTGCCCTAGCTGGCTTTGAATGGTAATCCTCAGATCTCAGCCTCCTGAGTAGCTATGATGACAAGTGTGAGCCATTGGCACTTAGCCATGCTTATCTTCTTAAATAGCCATTAGTCCTTTGTTGTGAGACTATACAAAATTCCATCTTCTATCCATTATTGTGATATATATCTATAAACCCAGCACTCAGGAAGCATAGGAAGGAGGATCAGGATTTCCAGGCCAGCAGAGTCTATATAATGAGGTCTTGTCTTAGGAAAAAGAACCTAATACCCCCCACCACAATTCATCAAATAAAACCCCATCTTCTGGATATTTCTTTTTTTAAATTAATTAATTTATTTTATTTTATTTGTGAACATACTGTACAGAGGGGTTACAATTACATGGGCAGGATAATGCGTACATTTCTTACCAAGCATTGTCTTCTGGATATTTCTAAGCACAAATTACATTATTTTTAATTCTTCTCACTTTACTGTGATCATCAGATCTTATTTTTCCTATCTAATTGTTACTTTCTACCCACTGACTAGCCATTTCTCATTCCGTACTTCTCCTTAGTTTCTGGCCTTTTCTAAGCATTCTTTACTTCTAAGAGAAGAACCTCTAAGATTCTCTATATATGTGTTTTTTTCATTCTGTACCTAACCTGTATCACAAAACATAATGATTCACTCAGGTTGGATGGATTCCCTCTATGTGGGTCCAAGTCACATAGGCTCCTTTATTATGCCTGCATAGTGTTCCAAAGTGTATGTGTATCACATTTTCTTTTTTAACTTCCTTATTTATCAATATATATTAACTGTTCAAGGAGATTTAGTTGTGATATTCCATACATGCATATAATGTATTTTTTAAAGTCCTCTATTACTCTTTCATGTCCTCCATCCTCCATGTATCACATTTTCCTTACCTGCTCATGAGCTTGGTGGAAACTTCAGTTGTTTCCCTGTTTAGCTTTTGTGCTGGAATGATTTTTGGAATGTAGGTATCTATTTGACATAGGGTTTTCCATTGGGTATGTAGATTTTAGTGGGATTGTGGAATCAGATAGTAGTTGTAGTTTTAATTTTATTTATTTTTGTGTTGATGCTGGGGCTTGAACTCAGTGCTCTACCACTTGAACCATAGATCCACTTCTAGATTTTTGCTGATTAACTGGATATAAGTGTCACAGATTTGTCTGGATGTGATGGAACTGTGATAATTATATCTCAGCCTCCTGAGCAGGTAGGACTTCATATATGAGTCATCAGCTCCTAGCTGTAGTTTTAATTTTTGAGGAATTTCTACACTGTCTTCTACAATGGCTGTACTAATTTGCATTGTCAATAACAGTATGCAAATGTTCAATTTTCTTTTCTTCCTCACCAGCAGTTGCTCTTTGACTCTAACAGATGTGAGGTGATAGCTCATTGTGGTTTTAATTTGTATTTGTAAAAGCTTATCTCTTTGATATTTTGATGTTTTTAAAGACTTATTAAGTCTTTCACTCCGTTTCATTGGATTTTTAAGTTTGCTATTAGTTATTTGAGTTTCTTATACATTCTAGATATTAACTTCTTGTTAAATATCTAGTTTGCAAATTTTTTCTCCCATTCTTTGTCTAAGCATTATTGCTTGTTTGCTATGCTTTTTGGGGGTTTTATGGGAGTTGTTTCTATGCTTAAAACTTCTAAATGGTTCTGTATTAACTTTAGCCTTTTGAATTGGACTTATAGTTGGTCAATTTGAAGTTTCTCATAGCCTAAGTCCCTTAAACTCTTTGAAATCCATTTGAGTTTCCAATGCTACACAGCCAAGCATCAAAGTCAATAAAAAAAACTTCAGGTTGTGCCTGAGAAGCTTCTGCAATCAGATCATTTTAGGAGCAAACTTCTTAGGACTCTGGCTAAAAGCCAGAATCTGAAGAAATGCCTGAACTCCCATTGTCCTTGGCTTTATGAAAAAAAGTTGCTGAGGTGGCCTTGTGCCAAGTCCACAGCCTGTCAAAGAAATAAGTTATGGAGTCAAATCGAGATGTTCCTTGTCCCAAATGTGAGATGGAGCTAGAGCTCTTAGCTAAGGCCAGGTTGCCTTGACTGCTAGCACTCTGCTTTCAGGGCACTGCAACAAAGACATTCCTATCAGGCCATACTTATGGACCACTTGGAATTAGAAATGTCATAGATGCTCCACACAAGTCCTTTCCAAAGAAGGTGAGATCCTCTCCCAAGTCATGGAGAAAATAAGAACAAACATCCTTTCCCAATGACTCTTACTTCTAGCTGGGGTCTCCTCAGCACTAGAATACCAGGATAGCAAATAATTGTAAAATTACTCGTGTTGTCTTAAAAATGAATTATATATCTCAAATGACTATAATGTTAGTTTTTACTTCTATCTGCTAGGTTTAATTTCTGAATTTCCTTGAGTTAAGTTTCTGTGCATAGATGATGTTAGAAAGCTAACTCCCAACAAGGTGTCTTTGAATATGCTTCCTTGCTCAGAATCCTGTCCAGAGCATTGGAATGTATTTTGTGGGGCTACAGAGAGAAAGGGTTCCAAAGGTTAGACAGATGAAACAGCCAATGACCTCTCCTGTGAGGTAATCCAGGCACCAGTACTAGAGCTGGGAAAAATCTCATCTGATATTAAAGTTGCTTTCTTTGACTTTTTGCTCTTTTACTAAAGGGAAAATATAGCTAGTCAGCTATACAAAGATCTATCAAAAATCACATTGTATTTTGATGGCTTCTGGAGGGAGCGGGGGGGGGGAAGACCAGACCCTACAATTCTCTGATTTATTTATGTACAGTGTTTTCTCTACCCACCAAAGATTGCATCTACAAAGTATTTTTTAAATAAATATTAACCAGTGAAGTCTCCAACCTAATGATGCGGGTTGAAAGCAGCCGTTGTGTACTGACCTGAATGCTTGTGAAGCTGCAACAAGCCAAGATGGCTTGCTTGTTAATTTTGGCCAAAAGGCATTTGGGATTTATCAAGGGAATTATTGAAGAACACAGAAATATATAATTGAAAAAGATTGGTAATAGGGCAAAGGTCACCTTACTGTCTTTAGGCAGTCATCTAACATATTGAGGATTGGATGATGGTCATTGCATAGGGGTTATAGTATAATACTGTCAAAACTATCTGGGTTTCAGTCTAGAAAGCATTTGAATTTCAGAATCACTGATGTATGTAATCAGGAAGCAGAGATAGCCCCACAGGCAAGTAACTTATACTTGTATTAGGAAGAGGAACTGGGCTTGATTTCACCATCTCCTATCCCTATCAAAATTTACTATTTAAAATTTAGGCACTCCATATTTTAGTTTGAATTGAGTTGCCAATAACTTCTATTCACAGCCATGACAGATTGGTACCCCCTCAAGCCCTTCACACCTTTGGATTTCTAGAGATGTACAGTGTTGGTTCTGAGCACACCTAACATGGGAACAACAAGAAGTATTATGAAATTTTAAAGGCATGTCTGAGGATCTTGAAAATCTGAAACTCTTCTTCCAGACAGCAAGCTGCAGTGAGAACAGGTGTTGGAGATTTCAATTTAGGCATAGCTTATCGAAGTTATGTCCAGATATGTGGATCTGAAAAAAAATATACCAATGTCTCTTATTTAACCTGTAGACAGTCTCATTTTGAACCCTTCAGGTTACATAATGCAACAAGGAGAAATACCTAAGTGTCAAGCTCCTGGATTACACCAGGCCTGTAAATAGAACATTTAGTTTTTTCTCTTTGTATTTTGGTTGGTGGGAAATTTCTAGAAACTCTTGTGGGTAGAGCATTGGGGGTAGTACAGGAGGCAGAACCTAATCCAACTCATTGTTTTCACAGCTGTCTTAGCCCCTGACAGCTGCAAAAATTAGCTTTTGTACAGTTCTGATTCTAAACAGGCCTTAGAAGGAACAAGGCTCTGGGAAGCCAATTGCATAGTAGTTAGCTCCTGACTTCAAGCCTTCTTAATGTATGGAGCTCTTCATCAGATAATACTCATTCCAAACATGACAACTAAATTGGATCTTCTTGGCTTGTTCACTAGAACAAGCTTGTTCACTAGAATAAGCCAAGAACATCAGAAGGGTTTCTGAGAAAGGCACAGTTGCTTACTGTGAAGGACTGACGTCTCTTACAGTGGACTATAAACTTTAGACTCTGCACAGGAGAAGACTCATTCAGAGCTTTCACAGCTTTCATTTTTATCAGCCCTAATTTGCATTTTTCATAAATATAAACTTGCCCTAGATCATCTTCAAGGTTTTCTGGCTATGCAAGTCTGACCGATGCTGGCAGCAGAAAATGATAAACTGGAAACAATATGACTTGGTTTGAAAGTGCATGAACCAAAGCTTTTTGGTTTGGGTTCCAAGTCATATATCTATCATTTTTGGAGATCTGGTGTGTATGTGGAATAGTCCCCATAAAGGATGTGTTGAACAAGAAGCAGTATTGTCAATGAAAGGTAGAAACAGAAAATAAACATTGTGCTTGAACTTTCCCACTTGTAACCATGTGATACCTCACCTCTCAGAGTGTCAACTTGATTATTTAACAAAGGGTAATCATGCCTTTAGTTTTGCCTCCCATACCATGCTTAGATCAAACATTGTCATTGAGTTTTAGTTGATATTTATACTTGGTTATTCAAGATACTAACGTAGAAGTAGAGTCAAGATCTAAGATTTCATACCACATTGGCCATCAGGATGTGGAAAGGCTCTTGGAAGGTTTACACATAGAACAAGGCCATTCTGACATTGAAGAATGGTAATATTTTTTGTTACTATGTGTGAATTGTGCATTTCATCAAGACATTTCCATATATACACATATTGTACTCACCAACTCTATTGCTTGTTTTGGTACTGGTACTGGAGCTTGAATTTAGTGCTGAGACATAGTCTCTGAGCTTTTATTGCTCAAGGCTAGTGCTTTGCTACTTCAGCCATAATGAATTTGCAACTTTTCAATGGTTAATTGAATAAGTCTCCCAGACTTTCCTGACCAGGTTGGCTTTGAACTGTGATCCTCATATCTCAATCTTCTGAGTAGTTAGAATTACAGGCATGAGCTACCAACACCCAGCTTCTATTACTTCCTTATCTCTTTTCACTTCTCCTCCATTTTCTTTTCCTTCCATATCCCTAATAGTCCCTGTTTTACTCTCTTGTTTATAAATACCACATAAAAAAGGAAATACAAGGTATTTATGTGATGCTAGGAAATTGAATACATCTCCAGACCAAGATACTTCCTTTTTTGACTATCTTATTTTATTTAACATGATGATCTCTAGTTTCATGAATAATAGTTAAATTTTAGGGTGGACATGGTGGCACATGACTATATTCCAGTAACACAGGATGCAGAGGTGGGAGAACTAGCCTGAGCAAAATGTTAGTAAAACCCTGTCGCAAACTCAAGCTGGTTATGGTGGTATATAATTGCAATATTTGGGAAGTAAAAGTACAGAGATCATCGCATAAGGCTGGTTCTAGGCAAAAATATAACACTTTGTCAAAAAAAAAAAGACTGGAACATGACTCAAGTGGTAGAACACTTGTCTAGAAAGCACAGGGCCCTAAATTCAAATCCCAGTTCTATGGAAAAGAAAAGAATAGCTATTTTGACTAGGAAGAGATAGGGGCATATGGATACTGTGAGAAGAGTAGGTCTGAGCATTAGCAAAGACCAAAATTCCAGAAAAGGATAGATTGTGTGTGGGAGATATTGGGGAGTTCAAATAGAATGGAGCATGTAGTAAAGGATTGAACCAGCTCAAGTCTCAAAAACAAACATATAAGTGGCTCTGTAAATACTTAATCTTTTCTCTCTCTCTCTGTCTCCTATATCTCTTGTCTTTCTCTTCCTCTCTCTCTCCATCACCACCCTTTCTCACCCTGTCTTTAAAGGATAATAGTAATCTTGTACCACTCCATAAATATCATTGTCATTAGACACTTTCAGTTTCACATGAGCCTGATACAAAAAACTGCCTAGAAACTACCTACTCCTGTTGTTATGTGCCACCCTCCAGGAGGCAAGAATCCAAGTTGGGTAGTAACAGCTGAAGTTTCTTAACATCAAGTGAAAAATGGAAATTAACTTGGGAGAGAGCCATTCATTTCTTCTTAACATATTGGGGCCAAATGCACTATAACTAGTCCTAATTCTGCCTATGATATCGAGACAGGATGTGTTTCCTTTCAGGGTTTTTGATCACCATATAGAAAATACTTACTGACATGAGAGAATAGAAAATCTAGTACTCTACCTTTTAAGCCAAAATTCTTTGTCCAAATTTTTGGTAATTTATTAGAGATAAGAATCTCATAGAACTCCACTGACATCTAAATGCAATGTCATATAAGATCATGTGTAGAAATAAAATTGAGGCAACAACTCTGGAAACAGGGAAGTTGGGTCAAGTCTAGTGAGTATATTTTTCTCTCTGTTTTGTTGTTTCCATCTTAATAACAGAGTAGGGTGAGATTTTACTGAGTTAGAGAATCTGTAAGACCTTACCAGATGGACATGTTTGATTTGTGAAATAATATTTTTGTGCAGATTATTAGGCTTGAACTCAGTGCTTAGAGATCTCCCTTACCTTTTTTTTCTCTTAAGGCTGGCGCTCTATCAGATGAGCCATACCTCCACTTCTGGATTTGAGCTAGTTAATTAGAGAGAAGAATCTCATGGACCACTATGACAGGCTGGCGTTGAACAGCAGTCCTCAGATCTCAATCTTCTGAGTAGTTAAAATTGCAGGTGTGAGTCACCAGTGCCCAGCTTGTGTAATAATATGAAGGAAGAAGTGGATCAAAAAATTCACATAGATGTGTAATTCTATAAAGGCACTGTCTAGAGTCCTAAGACTGATTTTAATTTGATGCTTTTTTCCTATGAAATGTAAAGTGATATTAAAAACTAATAAAGCTGAATAGCTATGGAGAGATTTGTAAAGGTTTATTCAGTTATGATATTCTACAATTTAATTTTCTAATATATTTCTTTGTAAAATAGGACTACTTTTACATATATGTGTATATATTCTGCCTTGAACCTTCTTTACTGTAGAATTTCTAATAATAATTTAATGAAATAGTTCAGTGATTGAAAATTCATTTTTCTGTAAAGGGCTTAATAATGACTAATTTAGGCTTTGCAAACCTTTTGGCTACTCAATTTTGCTAATGTAGTACAAACCTGCTAGATATCACAATGCATGGAGAAATAAATAATGTTAAATTCTGATGAGATTTTATGTATAAAAACAAATTATGACTGTAAGTTACCAATCCTTGAAGTAATTGATAATAAAATAAAATAAGGAATAGTTAGGAAAATATTTCATACTTATAAATGGCATGGATGTCTCTAAAATTTAAAGGCTTTAAAGAGAAACTATCATAAATGTATAGTCTTATACATAATTTCATACTGTCATTAACTTTGCTTCTGTGAAAATTTCCCAACAGCTATAGGTTTACACATTCATATGTAGAGTTTCCTGGTATATCGTGACCATTCTGTCACTGTTACAACACGAGGGTAACAGAATACCAAATAGAATCTGAAGAAAAAAATAAAGATTTTTTTAAAATAAGTCTTTGCCATTTCCTGGTGCCTATTCAGGCAAAACATCATTGCTACTGATGAGCAATTCATTTGTGCCAACTCAAGAATTGACTTGTACAGTTAATTCATCATTTGTTGAAACAAAGTTGTTAATGTATTTGAGTGTGTATTCATGACAAATATTCTGCATGTTTTGGGTGTGGGAGTCAGAGCTGATATATAGTTTAAAGGATATGGTTTATATAATAAACACTTGAATTATTTGAACATTTCAAGTATGTACAGAGAAATCAAGAGAGACTACTAACAATTAAGATGCTCCTGAATATTTCCAATGATATCATGCTTCCAAATGATGTTTTATATGTATTTTGGAGATACAAATGGCATCTAATGCTTCTTTTATCTTTAGCCTCCTGAATAGCATCTGATAGGTGTTTAGTCATTTGGATGTTATTGACTACCCAAACAAAACCACTACCAAGCATATAGGAAGTTTATTTACAGTTAAAATTCTCACCCATACGATTGATTGAGTGATGGACAATTTATCAGGGCTTGGAAGAAAAATTAAATATTCAGAGAGTTTTAAGAAAAAAGAGTAGTTGTGAATAGAACACACTAGAATGTAAAAAGGTTAAACATAATTTTTGGCACATATAAAGGCACCGACTAATGGCATAGAAAATTTACTGTAGGTGCAGCATAAGTGTTAGAACATCTGCCTAGCAAGCATGAGTCCCTGAGTTGAATCTTCTGAGTGACAAAATTATATAAAAAAACCTATTCAGTGAAACCATATAGCCTATGATTCTTTGGTTCTGCTTTGCTTTGCTTAACATAATTTTTCCCAATCTTTTTTCCAAGATTTCCTTATGAATGGGGCAATGACATTCTTTCTGATGGAAGCATAGTATTCCATTGTGTCTATATACCATATTTTCTTGATCCATTTGTCCATTGAGGGGCATCTGGGTTGATTTTATATCTTAGCTATGGTAAACAATGATGCAATTAACATGGTTGTGCTGGTGGCTTTAGTGCAGCCTGGTTTGTGGTCATTTGGATAAATGCCAAGGAATGGGATTGCTGAGTTGTAAGGAAGCTCTATGTTTAGTCTTTTAGAATGTGCTTATAAATCTATAAGTAAACTCAATGAATAGTAAAAACTTACACTTGTACATGATTGATTAAACAGCATTCACCATTCACACAGTTGGAATAAAGGAGAATATTCTTAGGAGAGGATCACAAAGGCTTAATACCTATATGCATATATGATCATATAAATTGATGCTTATTGAAATGAGCTCCAAGAAATGGAAACAAGAGTTTTTTTTACTGCATTGTTTGCAGTTTTTTGTTCCTTTTTTCTTTGGTATAGTCCTTCTGTTGCTGTTTTCATTTCTGTACACTTGTCTTATGTATGTTTTTATGATTTGAGGAGGGGAAAGACGAAGCACAGAAATGGTGGCACAAAGAGTGAATCAACTCAATAGTGATGCTCATAAGACACTATGTTGGAAATAAACACTATGATTTGGAGGGTAGGAGAGTCAGGAGGGGAAATTCTGGGAAAGAATTAGGGAAGGGGTGACACTGTTCAAAAGGAAATGTACTCATTACCTGACTTATGTAACAGTAACCCCTCTGTACATCACCTTCATAATAAAATAGTTAAAAAGAATGAGAAAAAGAAAACATATTCAGTGTAAAATATCAGGAAAATCTTCAAATTTTGGGAAAAGATGTGCATATTTTTCTTATGTATTTAGACCCTCAAATAGATGTAACTAGAAAAGAAACTTCAATTGTATTACAGTTAAAATAGCAAAGGAAGAGTTTAAAGAATATTGCAAGCCATGAAAAGTATCAAGTCACTTACAAACTCTAAACTATCATTATAATAATAAATAATTAATAATGAAGGCTGTGAGAGCATAGAGTAATGAATTTCAAGTCTTAAAATTTTAGTATATATTAATTACTATATACAGAAAAGAACAGAATTGAAGGAAAAATAAACACCTTTCAAGTGAAGAACAAACTACAATTCATGGCTATTAAGCTAGCATTGTAGAAAATACTTAATCTTACAAATAGAAGAATATAGAATGCATTCATTCTCATGTTGAAAGTTAGAAAAAAGCTGATTTAGGTAGGGAGCTGAGGCATAACTATTTAATGCCAGAACAGAATTCACTGCTTTGGCCAAGACAGACAAAAGTGAATGGATGCAAAATGATTCCAAGGAAATTAAAGCCATAAGTAAGGAGTAGCTATGTTTATACCTATCTAAAGAGTTTAAACAAAAATCAGAAAAGACAAGAAATTCACAACATCATAATAAAGGGAATAACCAATCAAGTGGATATAATGATTATAAATAAATATGTATGGAATATTGGTGAACTAAATTTTATAAAACCAACACTACTGGATATAAATAAATTGACCACAATGCAGTGATAATTAGTGACTTCAATATCACACTCTCATCAATAAATAGATCATTTAGACCAAAACATGAGTAAAACGACATCAATTAGACTATACTACAGATCAAATAGATATTTATTGAATATTCTATTCAATGGATAAAGAATACATGCATTCTTTTCAGTAGTTCATGGAACTTTCTTCAAAATCAATAATATTTTAAGGCATAAAACAATGATTAACAACTACAAAAATTTAAAAGAACTTTTAACTTCTTTCACTTTATCAGATTCTAGTAGAAGCAAGAAAAAGTATATAAGCACACAGTTTGAACAATGCATTTTTGAATAATCAGTTATTAAAGATATCATGAGGCAAGTTTAAAATTTACTGAAATCAGGTCATGATTGAAACAAATTAGAAGCTGTGGAATACATCAAAAATAGTTCTAGAGCAAAATTTACAGCTTTGAGTGTTTACATTAAACATTATAGAGATTTCAGGTAAATAATTTAATGATACCCCTCAGTGTCTTAGAAAAACTAGAATGATCCAAATCCCAAATTAGTAGAGGAAGAGAAATTATGAAGGTTAGAGTTGAAATTAATTACATAGAGACTCAAAGAACAATACAATAGATCATCAAAACGGAGTGGAAGGCTGGGAATGTGGCTTAGCAGTAGAGTACTTGCCTAGCATGTATGAAGCCCTGGGTTTGATTCCTCAGTACCACATAAATGGAAAAAGCTGGAAGTGGTGCTGTGGCTCAAGTGGTAGAGTGCCAGCCTTGAGCAAAGAGAGGCTCCGAGTTCAAGCTCCAGGACTGGAAAAAAAAACAAACAGAGTGGATTCTTTAAACTAGTAAACAAAATTGACAAACTCATTGAGAAACTAAACAAAAAAGACACAAATTAATAAAATTAGAGGTGAAAGGGTAATAATAGAACACACTCTACTAAAATTGAGAGGATCATTCATTGCAGATTATTTTGAAAGCTTATATTACAATAAATTGTAAAAATTTAGAAATGACACATTTGGCTTACTAAAATTGAACCAATAAGATGCAAACAACTTAAACAAATCTACAGTGAGTGATGAAGTTAATGTGATAATAGTACCCCAAAAAAGAAAAGCTTGGGCTGGGAATGTGGCTTAGGGGTAGCGTGCTTGTCTAGTATGCATGAAGCTTGTGAGTTCGATTCCTCAGTACCACATAAACAGAAAAAGCTGGACATGGAGCTGTGGCTGAAGTGGTGGAGTGCTAACCTTGAGCTTTGAGCTCAGGGACATTGCCCAGGCCCTGAGTTCAAGCCCCAGGACTTGCAAAAAAATGAAAAGCATAGAATTAGACGGATTTATTTTGGAATGCTACCAGCCTTTGAAGAACACCAAGACTACTCAAACTATTTTACAAAATAGAAAGGGAAGGAATGCTTTCAAATTCAATGCACAAAAACAAAATTAATCTGATCCTAAAACCATCTAAGGATATATCAAGAAAGAAACTACGGCACATTTATTTAAATGCACATAGACATGAAAATCCTCAATGAAACATTTGCAAACCAAATTCAGCAGTACATTTAAAAGATTATACCATGATCAAGTTAGTATTATTCTAAAATGCATGGGTGAGTTTACACATGCAAATCAAATAATGTAATGCAGTACATAAATAAAATCAGAAGTAAAAATCACATGATCAACTCAATAAATTGTAGAAAAGAAACTTTGGACAAAAATTCATAGTTCTTCATGATGAAACAATGAAAAAGACCCCCATAAATTGTCAACCTATAAAGGATATATACGATAAATTAAAATCAATGTGAATCATCCTCTCTAAAATCAGAAATGAGACAAATTTGTCCACTGCACCACTCTTATTCACTATTGTTAAAATCAGGCAGACAGCTGGGTGCTGGTGGCTCATGCTGGTGGCTCATAGTCCTAGGTACAGAGGAGTCAGAGACCTGAAGAACTAAGGTTCAAGGCCAGCCCAGGCAGGAAAGTCTGTGAGACTAAATCTCCAATTAACAATCAAGAGGCCAGACCAGTGGTGCTGCTCAAGTGGTAGAGAGTCAGACATGAACAAGAAAGCCAAGTGAGAACACGAGGCCCTGAGTGAGTTCAACCCTTCATACTGGCACATATATATAAAATCTGAGGGGGGGGGAGAGACGGAAGGAAGAAGAAAAAGAGCAAAAGAGAGAGGTTCCAAATAGGAAAGCTAATAGTCAAATTATTCCTACTTGCACATTATATAATCCAATATGTTAAAAAAAAACAAGCTCTACAGAAGATTCTAGGATCTAATGAGAAATTTCAGCAAAGTACCAAATATAAAATTAAGATACAAAATGTAGTAGTTTTGTTATACCACAATAATGAAATATTGGGAGCAAACCGAGGAAGACAAATTCCATTCACAGTAGCATAAAAAATACTTAGGAATAAACCTAATCAAGGAGTAGAAAGACCTCTGTAGTGAAAGATCTAGTGAAAGTGAAACCATCAAGGGTCTTAAAAGATGGAAAGGTCTATCATTTTCACAGATTGAAAGGATTTTGTTAAAATGGCCACATAACAAAAGTGACCTACAAATTCAATATAACTTTCACTAAAATTTCAGTGTCTTTCTTCACAGAACTAGAAACAAGCAATACCATCCTTTATATGGAAGTATAAAAGATAGCCAAAATTATCCTGATCAAAAGAGAAATGCTGCAGATATCACAATACTTGATTTGAATTATACAACATGGTTATAGTAATAAAACTAGTATGACACTGGTTGCAAAAACAGGTCTAGAGACAAATAGACTAGAATGGAAGATCTAGAAATAAACCCACACAGCCATAGCCATCTGAGTTTTGAGAAAGGTGACAAAAATGGTGCTAGGAAAACAATGTTTATATGTAGAACACTAGAACTAGATCCCTCTCACTCTGTATAATAATCAATACAAAATGGATCAAATATCTAAATGTAAGACTGGAAACTCTGAAAGTACTACACGAAAACAGAGAAAATTCTGGAAAGTACAGGACAAATACTATTTACTGCATATGATTCTTATTGTCTAGCACATAAAAGCAATAATTGGCAAACAGCATTGCATTAAGCTAACAAGCTTCTGCATAGTAAAGGAAACTATTATTGATGAGACAACTTACAGAATGTGAGAAAATCTTTTCAAACTAGTCATTTGACAAGAGACTTAGGTCCAAATTATATGAAGCATTTAGTAAATTAAACACCAAAAGAATTACTGTGATTAATAAATGGGCAAATAAACAACATTTTCAAATAAGGTCTACATGTTTAATAAACACATGAAAAATTCTCAATATTTTTTGCCATTAATAAACTGCAAATCAAAATTGCATTAAGATTTTTATCTTACCCTACTCAGGGTGACTATCCATAAGTAAATAAACAACAACAAATGCTGATAAGAATGTTGTGGGGAGGGGAAAAGACTCCATATACTGTTGGTAGGAACAAAAATTAATGCAACCTCTATGGAAATCAGTACAAACTTTCGCTAAAAATTAAAAAAATAAGTCTATGTGATCTAGCTATATGATCTACTCGAGTACATCCCACATGAATCAAAGTCACAATACAATTGAGATAAGTACAAATTCATATTTATATGTGGCACTGTCCAAGGTAGCCAAGGTTATGCCATGTGTCCTCCAAAGGATACATGAATGAAAAAATATGGTATGTATACATAATGGCATACTATTTACCCACAAAAAATGTAATTATCTTGTTTGAAGGAAAATAGATGGAACTGGAGATTGTCCTGTTAAGCAAAACAAGCCAGACTCAGAAAGATGAATGTCACATGTGGAATCTAGAAAAAAAGACATGAAAGTATAAAAGGAATATTAGGAAAGAGGGAATGATAGAGAAAGAGCATATCAAGGACAAATGAGGATTATAGGGCATGTAATACCATGAAAGTGTGTTGTATGTATGTATGAAAGTGTTACAATTGAACCCATTATTTTGTATAATTAGTATATGAGAAGAAAACAGAGAAAATGAGGGACAATAGTTAGACTGTTCTTAAAACCAGGTTTTAATCCTAGATCTGCCATTTTCTAGTGGTGTCCTTACACAACCTTTTCTGTGCCTTTAGCTCTCTATCTTTGAAGGAAGGAATATAATAGCATCCATTCATAGGTTGTTCTAAGAAATAAATCAGTATGTACATGTATATACAAAGTACATAAAATAGTATCTATAACACAGTCAGTGCTGTATTGTATTATGTACTATTAATACCATTGAAGAAATAAAGGATTAAGTACTAGAGAATACTTAGGGCCTTTTTATCAACCCTATGGAGGTTCACTATGGGCTGGTAATGACTTGAATAATGTTTAAGTTCAACACTAAGAAATAACTTTTACCCAAAGATTTCTCTTGACTATCTTAAAATTTCCAAATCTAAGCTGTACCCTATGTGAGGCACAGCAAATCAGATACAGCTGGTTGGCTTATATTGGTCAGAAATGCAAGGAAGGGGAAAATGTTTGTGGAGATGTGTGTAATTTTTTTTTACAACGGAGACTTAAGAAAGTAGAAATTTTGAAAATGTACTGGGTATCTGTGGCTCCTGCCCAAAGGTCAGTTTTTCAATGTGCTCAAAAGAAAAGACTTCTTTCTTGTTCAACACATTTTTTGAGATGGTAGATGAAGTACTGGAGTATGAACTCTGCTCTTCATTGTTGCTAGGCAGGGGTTGTAATGCTTGAACCATGTGTTTTACCTTTTTGGCTCTGGTTGTTTTTAAGATACAGATTTTCTTGTTACCTGGCAAGCCTGGTCTACAAGCCATGTTAGCTGGAATGAGAGTCTCTGGTTAATTTTGGGCTGACAGTGAACCACGATCCTTCAAATCTCTTCTTCCTGAATAGCTAGGATTATACATATAAGATACTAGTATCTGGCTTGACACTCTTTATTTTCACTTGTGAAAGTCGGTTATTCCTTAAAATACTATGCTTTTTATTGGAAGGATAGACACATATAATCTGTCCTACTCCTTGATGGATTTATAAATTGCGATTTTCATATTAAGTAGTAGGTTTAGTTGGTTTAGGGAAAATTCAATTAGGCTGGGTAATTGTGATTTTTTTTTGCCACACCGTGAATTTGTTTTGTTTTGTTTTTTTGCCATACTGTGAATTGAATTCAGCACACTGCACTTGGTAGACATGTATTCTGTCACTGGAACCAAATTCCCAGGTAGAATTGGTTTTGGATCTCACAACTACCACTTACTAAAGATTACCTGAGAGTTCTTGTCTTTTCTGATCTCAATGTTCACAATCTGTAAAAGGGATATAACAAATGTCTATCAAATGAATACCATGAGGTGAAAACATATTTGGGGAGAAGTACAAAAGAAAGAGCAACAACAAAATGGTGAGACAAAGGAGAAAGGGGGAACCAATACAACAGCAATACTCACAAAATAATATGTTGGAAATGATTTGTACAACTGGGGGTGGGTTGGGGGGGAAGGAAAGTGGTAGAAAAAGGAAGGAAGGGGTAATAAATCTGATAAGAAAGTTACTCACCATCTTACTTATATAACTGTAACCCTTCTATACTTTACCTTGACAATAAATTTTTTTAAAAAGTTGGAGCACAAAAATGAAATTTTCATAACCTGATTTATGGAATTGTAACCCTTTTGTGCAACTACACAATAATAATAATAATAAAGAAATGGGTATAACAAAATCTATCTCATTGATGTGTTGGCACAACTGAATAGGTTGTAACAAGTGAATAGTATGTTGTGTTCATATTATGGCAGGGTCATAGTTAATAACTTTGAAGTCAGCCAAATAATGGGTAAAGTGCTTTACAAACATCTAATTTAATCCTCTTAGTGGAGTGCCATAGTTATTGGTAGTATACTGAGAAGCATGGGATATTTAAATCTCTTACAGGTGAGAGACAGCATAATGGTTAAACATGGTTCTTGGGCCTGAGTTCAAATCCTTAGTTGTGCCATTTATGAGCCTAATGACATTAAATAAAAATTATACCTTCTCTGTGCCTTAGTTTCCTCACCTGGAAAGGAGAATAAATATTTCACCTTCTTCAAAGGATTGTTGTGAGGATTGTATTAGACATAATTGTTCTTAAAATACATCAAATGCTTTGAAAAGATTTATTACTAAATTAAGTGGAAAAGGTATACCAGAAGTTTCAGAAGGCTATAGCATATAACAGAGGACAGGGCACTAGCTTGGCAATTCAGAAAAGGTTTCCTGAGGAGGCATGAAAATGGACCTATCTTCCTGGAGCTCATGTCAATAAATATTATTTTACATGGTCAGATGCACATAGCTGTTGTGCCTATGTGATCCTCTCCTAAGAATATCTTCCTTTGGTCTCCATGTGACTGCCTAGAGACCTGTCATGTCCCAGGGTGTCTTTAGTCTTCTACCATCCAGTGTGTTTGCTTACAGATTTATAGGCACATTCTTTTTTTTAAAGGGAAACCTAGGTTTATTGGCATGAAAATAAAGTCAGAGTAAAGTGAGTACCCTCCACAGCCTCGGAGTGGGCCTGCGCAGCAGTGTCCCAAGGTCCTGAGGAAAAATGTCTGGGACAATTTAAGGTTGGTTTGAGCTAAGGAGAAGGTTGTAAGGTCCCTCCCACAGGAGGGGCCCTTTATAGGTACATTCTTATTACCACAAATGAGGGAAATCATGCAACCTATGTTTCTCTGGGCCTATCTTACTTCTCTTAATATTATTTTTTCCAAGTCTGTCCATTTCCTTATGAATGGTACAATATCATTCTTTCTGATGGATATCATTGTAGCTGTTTTTGTTTTCATTTCCTTTTGACATCTTTGCTTGTTTATCTGTCTTTGGGAGGGTAAGGGAGGCACAGAAATGGAGGGACAAAGGGTGAACAAATGCAGCAGTGGTACTTACTAGATACTATGTTGAAAATGAACTATACAACTTGTGGGTGGGAATAGGAAGGAAAAACTGGGATTGAGAGGGTGGCATTGTTCAAAAAGAAATATACTATTTATCTGACTTATGTAATGGTAACCCCTCTGTACATGACATTTACAATAAGTAAATATATTAAAAATGGACATATCTAAAAGAAAGGTGGCAGTTAGTTATGACAGTTCCTTGAGAATTGCTTTAAAGAAATATGTTCTGGGCTGGGAAGGTGGCTCAGTGGTAAAGTGCTTGCCTTGCATGCAGAGGCCCTGGGTTCGAATCCTCAGCACCACATAAGCAGAAAAAGCTGGAAGTGGTGCTGTGGCTCAAGTGGTAGAGCACTAGCCTTAAGCTGAAGAGCTGAGGGACAGTACCCAGGCCCAGAGTTCAGGCACCATGACTGGCAAAAAAAAAAAAGAAATATCCTCTAAGTAAAATAGGATGCTATTGATAGGTCTTAGCCAGTTGAGTGAGCTTTGTTTATTTGAAAATCTGCTTTGGCTGTTATGTGAAATAAAAATAGATTGCGGCAGGAGAAAAGTAGAGATAAAAGGTATAGTTAGATGATGACGGCAGTTGAGAGGAAGAATTATCAGTAGGAATGAAGAGATGAGGCCAGAGCTGAGTCAGGAGAGAATATGGTGAAAAGAATCAAAAAACTTAGCTGGGCACTGCTGGCTCAAACTCATAATTTAACCTGCTGAGGAGACTGAGATCTGAGGATCACAGTTTGAAGTCAGCCCAGGCAGGAAAGTTCAAGAGGGTCTTATCTACAATTAACTACAGGAAAAAAAGCCAGAAGTGTAGCTGTGGTTCAAGTGGTAGAGCAATAGCCTTAAGCAAAAAATGCTCAAAGATAGTGCCCCAGGATTGGCACAAAGAAAAAAAGAATGAAGGAACTTAATAATTGATGAATCAATGGAGTGTGTATCAGTGATAAAGGAAGTGATGACAGAGGATAAGAGGAATTAAGGATGCCATTGTTTATTAATTTATTTTACTTATGTCAGCAATTGAGTAGATGGTGAGACTGTTCATTGAGGAAGAAGAGATGGGTGCTGTAAACAAATTTATGATGGAAAAAACTTGACAGTTTTGTTTATTGAATGCTTAATAAGTTCCAGATATCATGTTATACATGTCACAAGCATTGCATTCTTGAATATTTAGCATGCTTGTGAGAAGAACACTATTATCTTTTTATATCTTATACATTTGGAATCAATAGATTAGAGCAGTTCAATAAGCTGCTTAGGCACACAATTCAATGAATCAAAAAGTGAATTAAGGTTTGTCTGATGCAAGCTTATATTTTCCATATGCTTCTCCATAGTCTCTTAGAAGATGATCTACTTAATCTCAGGAAACACCAAATATCTGACATCTTTATTTCTATTACATCTACTTCAATGATCAAACTAAAGCCCCTAAATGTAAGTAAACCTGTGAAAATTATTGTTTGTGTTTTGCAACCCAGAGATGGTGGGTTGCAAAGTAGGAACCAATGTAATGACTTTAAACAGAAAACTCAATAGACGTAGTTCTCCTCTGACCTTTGAACTTGTCTTGCCTGTTTCATGCTGACTTTCCTGATTCCTTCATTCATCCTTTTGTACAACCACTGAAACAATTGCATTTCTTATCAATGCTGATTATTTCCAAGCCTTCAAGTGGCATACAAATAGATTATGTATTGTGACCAGTTGCAAAAAGGAAATCTGGTGGGTGTATTTTTACTGCCAAAAATTTGGAATTTTCATGATATTTTGATCATTCTTCTGTTATTTTAGAATTAGTGGGATAAAGTATTTGAAGCTAGGACTGTTCTCCAAAATCGAGTCAGTTGCTTTTCTTCATTATGTCCTACACCTGAAAATTAAAGTGTGCCTTGATCTTTTCACCTAGATGTTAAAATAAGGCAAGTTCAGTGGATTTCAGACAGATTCCTGTCACTGTGTTTATTAATTACTCTTATTTTTTTCCAAGGTTGGCCCTGTCAGTTACAGATCCTAGCAGTATTCTTTTTTTGGTATTTTTTTATTGTAAAAATCCTAGCAGTATTCTTTTGAAGCTTTTATTTGAAAATATTAGCATGAGGGAGGTTGACAAATGCCTTACCGAAGTCCCTCATTCATTCCTCCTGTGAAATTGTCCTGTTAAAAATATGAGCAAAAGGGCTGGGAAGGTGGCTCAGAAGTAGAGTGCTTGCCTTGCATGCATGAGGCCCTGGGCTCAATTCCTCAGCACTACATAAGCAGAAAAAAATATGAGAAAAATCAAAGTGGGTTGATTGTCAATATGTATTCAATGAATTTTGTCCCCAAGCATATATACCTTTGATATGTCAGTCTTCAGCTCATTATCATCTCAATTAAGATTAAGAAGTTCATTTCTAATTTGTCAAATATACTTTCTTCTCCATTCAGATATTGCTTACTATATTTATCTATCTTCAGCTGTGCAGTTTCCCTGCCATCCTCCAGGACTGTGTAATACCTGCTGGTTTGACCTTTACTAACAATTCCTTGCTAAATGATTTCTCTAGTTTAAATCTCTGAACTCATTTTAAGCAATTACGTTCTCTTCTCATTTGTGTTTCAAGTGTTTCTAACCAATGTTAATTTCAACATGCTTAGGCCCAAGGACCAGTGTCTTCGTCACTCTGTTTAACACTGGTTGCAGGAATTAATGTCTTAGATTAGCTAGTTGTCTCTCAGAATGGAGCAATAACTTGAGTGGTGAGATAGTGTGTGTTAAGTGTATAAAACTCTGAGAATTACCTAGAATTTTCTAGTAGTAGGACAGCCCACCTGGCACCTTCATAGGATTAGCAAATGTCATCCATACAGTCTCCACATTCCTTTTTTGGTACATTTTTTATTGTAAAGATATTGTACAGAGGGGTTACAGTTACATGAGCAAAGTAATGAGTACATTTCCTATCGAGCATTGTTGTCTCCTACTTTGTTTTTCCCCTCCCAACCCTTTCCCACCTCCACAACTACACCCCTCTACCCTACCCCAGCGCCAAAGTTGTAAAGTTCGTTTTCAACATAGTGTTTTGTACATCTCATTGTTACAATGGGTCAACCTGTATCCCTATCTAAGCATTTTTTTCCCTTCCCCTCACCGAATTAGAGAAGTGTATAAACAAGATGCAGGGCACCGACATCTAATACAGTGAAAACGGATTATACCGGGGCGGGGGGGGGGGGGAGGAACATACAAAGAGACAAAAAAAGCACATGGTTATCGCCACCCCAAACAGCACTGTATCTGCCATTGAGTAGGCTTATGACAAACTCAGCACCTGAATGCTGTCCCTGAGCTTTTTTGCTCAAGTCTAGTGCTCTACCACTTGAGCCACAGCTCTACTTCCGCTTTTTAGGTGGTTAATAGGTGATGCAAGTCTTACAGATTTTATTGCCTAGGCTAACTTGGAACCTTGATTTTCAGATCTCAGCCTGTTGAGTAGCTCAGATTACAGACACCCTGGCAGGCAATGGATTTTTTGCATATCATCAAAGGTTTCTCCTCTTTGGAGAGGTGCAGAAGGCATCTAGAGCACATAAATGAGTGGAATGAGGACTGGATTTTAGCCTTCCTTGTGCTCTCTGGCAGGTATTCTTGTACAATAAACCAGTGAAATTGCATGGTGGGTCCTCCCATGAGGGCAGAGGCAACATCAATACTTAGAAGAAAGCCTCTGTCAATGTTTCCTCACATCATTACAGCTAATGGGTTGGCTCAGGACTCAGAATTTACTTCTCATCCTACTTTCCTAGAATTGTATCTGTTTTCAGAGAAGTTTCTCTAAGGAAGGATTTATCTCATAGTAATTTATAGAGATGTTAATTCCAAGCAAAATCGACAAACAGCTTTCTGCTTCCAAACAATGACCTGGAAAATATCCTACAAACATTAAAGAGGGAATTACTTTCTGGAACTAGACTATCCTGTTGAATCAAGATGTGCTTTGTAATTTTTCTGGCAAATATCTACAGTAGAAGTGATGTCCCTTTGTATTGCCCTCAGGGCTTCCACGTCAAACTACCTGGTTCCAAACCAGGTATTTTCCCTATCATTTTCTAACTACATATCCTTGAACAAGTCAATTATTATCTGTATTCTGAGTCTCCTTTTGAGCCCAGTGAAGATAACTATAGAAACAACTTCATAGATTTACTGTGGAAATGAAATGACTGAACACACTGCCATATAATAGCTGTTCCTGTAATAGTTATTAGTTATTATTAATTACCATTAGTTATCATTAGGCAGCAGGTTTTGTACTAAAACATGGATCAATGCAGACAGTTTACTCTATTCCTCAATAGTTACAATAAGCAGAATTCCAAACTCTCAGTGTCTAAACCAGAAAAGCTCAATTGTATAGGAAAATGAATCTTTTTTGGGGAGGGGGGGATCTGGTTGTGGGGCCTGAACTCTGGGCCTGGGTGCTGTCCCTCAGCTCTTCAGCTCAAGGCTAGCGCTCTACAACTTAAGCCACAGCGCCACTTCTGGCTTTTTTCTTTTTGCTTATGTGGTGCTGAGGAATCGAACCCAGGGCCTCATGCATGCAAGGCAAGCGCTCTACCACTGAGTCACCTTCCCATCCTGAGAAAAATGAGTCTTATAGCTGGAAAGCAACTTATTCTAGGTCACTCAGAGTGAATTGTAGAACTAAACATTCTTATATCCCAATCCAGAGTATCTGACACTACATAGTTCTGAGCTGGGACTGAAGATTTATAAGGCAGATTAAAAAAGATTATTTAAAGTTATAGTTCAAGGGGACTGTTATTCTTTCTTTCCAACTCTCCTTATGGGCTTCCCTTCATTCCCTAAAGGAAACTACAACTATTAATAACCTAATGGTTTTACTGCTTAAGAGAAGCATAGTAAAGAGAACATGAGATTTGCTTGTCCAGTGTCTTACATTTTCAGATTCTGTCACTTAATCAGCTGTGTGGCATCAGGACAAGTGCCATAATTGGAGTCCTAGTTTTCTCATAGGCAAAACGTGGTTAAAAATAGGTGTACTGTTTTCTTGACTTGAGTTCTTAGAAAACTGAACGTGATGGTGCATGTGCGTACCAAGTGATAGCCAAGTGTTGATTTTTAAATTGATTGTATCATGTTACTGCTGGTGGTTTATGACATTTCTTAGGATTTGTTAAAGTGCTTTCATGGGGGGCCTGGCTTGCTTTTGCCCTTATAATTATGCCAACATTGTTTTCCTTCTTAACTTGCAGGAAATGTGCTTGGTTTCCCCACTGGCTGATATCTATTACTGGAGATGTGTGTCATCACTTGTTTGTGAGGGATCACTAAAGTTCAGTGTGATTTTTCATTGACATTGTCAGAATTTGGTTCTGGAACTCAGTGATCCAATTGTGGTTACAAATATGTAAATGAAGAGGGAACCAACCACCCAAGTCTGTTCCTTACATATAATGGTTTACTAGTCTGGAATTTTTTTCAGACTTGTTTTATTTTTAATGCATATTAATATACATAGGTTTGCATATTTACATAAACAGAATTTTAATTATACAAAAGTTAAATATGCCATATTAATGCTTTATCATTTGTTTTATATATTTAATGAAGCTTGAATACATTTTCATTGGAATATATGTTAATTGTTTTCTTTTTTGTGGTGGCACTGACGTTTTAACTCAGGACCTCCTACTTCTAGGCTTCTTTGACTTTACTACTTGAGCCATCTCTCTAGCCAAGGTTTTGTCTCTTTAAAAAAAATTGTTCTAGTAGTGAGGTTTGAACTCAGGTCTTGGCACTCTGGTTTGGATTTTTTGCACAAGGCTGTTGCTTTCCCACTTGAATCATACCTCCACTTTTAGCTTCTGGCACATTAATTGGAGTTGAGTCTCATGGATTTTTCTACCTGGGATGACTTTGAACTAGGATCCTAAGATCTCAGTCTCCTGAGTAGCTAGGATTACAAGCATGATCGACAAGTGCTGGCCTTTATCTTTTTAAATTAGGGCATAGCATTATTTATAAATGCCCTATCAATGGACATTTAAAATGTTTTCAATCTTTCACAATACCATATAATTCTGCAATTGGAAATTATTCTGTATCTTACAGGTAAAAATTTTCATTGTCATTGTAACCTAAAATTAAAAACATGAGTTGAATATCTCTTCATATATTTCATAGCTATTTCTGTTTCTTCTGTCCAGTTCCTATTTCTGTCTTTTACTTATCTTAAAAATATTAATCATAACTGTGTATGGGTTGCAAACACACTAAAATCAAAATAAGAACTTGTCCCTGTGAGAGATGACTGACCAGGTAGAACCATTATGGCTGAATTCAGACACTAGATTGCTGTGCAATCTGCAATAGTTCAGTTATTCTGTTTCCTTTCCCTCAACTCTACAATGAGATATTAGTGACTATTTTACTTTTACGGATAATAGTATTTGAATAAAGCTTAAATGAGAAATTTTCACACATGGACTTTGTACACTGGAATCCTCTGAAAGTACAAAGCAATTTTGTCAAATAAGGCAGCCAGACTGAATTAGAACTAGAAAAGTGCAATTAGGACTTAAAAAACAAAATATTTATGTTAAAATATTTTATTACATTAGGATACTTGTTAATTTTTAAACTAACCATTACAGAAACATTTGCAAAAGTGCAGAAACATAGAGATATTTAATTATATTTTCATGAAACTGGAGTACCTTAAGATAACTAAAAATAGGAGATGATTAAACACCTCTCTACAGCAAAATACTTTTTGTTGTAAACATGTGGTACAGAGGGGTTACAGTTACATAAGTCAGATGATGAGTACATTCCTTTTTGAACAGTGTTGTCCTACCCCCATTTTCTCCTAGGTTTTCCTCCAGACCTCCTTTCCCCCAAGTTGTATAGTTCATTTCCAACATAGTGTCTAGTGAGTATCACTGCTGAGTCCATTCTTCCTTTGTCCCATGATGTATGTATGTAGATATGGGAAGTTGTAGGGCTGTGGATGTAACTCAGTGGTTGAGCTCTAGCGAAGCATGCACAGAGGCCTAGGGTCAAACACCAATGCTGCAAACCAAACCAAACCATAAAATATTATGTATGAATGTAATGTGATAATATCTGTAGAAACATATAACATTATACACATGCAATATTTATAATTCTGGATTATATGTACACATATACATATGCATATACATAAGTATATGCATATCTACAACAGTTCTCATTAAGCAACAGTTTGAGCCCAATTCAACTCTTTTTCATTTCTGTAATTCTGAGGATTGACTCCAGGGCCTTGCGTGATTGGAAAGGGCTCTACCACCTACCCAGCCTCTTGCAGTGTTTGTAAATAAAATTTTATTAGAACACAGCCACAAATATTTGTTCATAAATTATCTTGGACATATTTCATGCTATGGCCCACAGAACCTAAAATAGACACTATTTGATTCTTCAAAGATAAAGCTTTCTCATCTGCGATGAAGAGACATGCATACTATACCTCTAGCAGTAGTCAGTTACCTCAGGGTAGAAAACTAAAAAGATATTCACTTTGTAAGACATGCTTCTTGAAGTCTATACTTTCTATACTTCCTTCTTGCCCTCGAAGGTTAACATTTAATGTGATTATATTATGATATAATATGACCAAGGATTTGATATTGGTAGAATGTATATGTGATATATATGTGTGTATCTATATCCTTTTATATAATATTAACATAATATTTTATATACATACAAATATGCATAAATAAGTATAATATATTATGCCTGTGTAACCTCTTTGTGGTCACACTTAGAGAGCTCTCACCTCACTCTCAATCTCTCCAACCCCTGGAAACCATGAAACAGTTCTCCATTTTCATAATTTTGTTATTTCAAATACAGCTATACAGAATATAAATGAGTAATGTAGTATAATATTTAGAGATTGGATTTTTTTATTTTGTATGATATCTTTGAAATTCATTGAAGTTCTTGCTTATATGGGCAAATCAGTCTTTTTGTCTCTGAGTGATAATTCATTCTATGGATGTACCACAACTGTTTATTTACACATCAAAGGAGAATATACATATATCATTATACACATGATATACATATATTTAACTCTACTCAGAAGGAATATTTTTTCACTTTGAGTATGAATGATTTTTCCAAAGTGTAGTAGTATTTCCTCAGTCTTTCTTATTCTTATTTTATTAGTAAAAGTACTTTATTCTTCTCTGGTATTTGCTTTACAAATTTATGAAGTTCACAGCTTTATATCAAAATGTAAGAAGACTAGGCTATTTGTTTATAAACATTTTCAGGTGTCATATGACTTCTTCCTTCTCAGCCATTCTCACAACTGAAAAAAAATCTTTTGTGTCTGCTCTCTTTTCTGCTTCTCTGCCATGGAATGAGAGGGAGTATGAGGCCTAAAAGCAGTTAGCATAGTACTTTTCCTTCTCCAGAACTGTGATCTAAAAACTTAAAATAACATCTAGTTTTAGTATTTTTTAAAGCTTTATTTATTTATTTATTTATTTTTGGGTCCAGTAGTGGGGCCTGAACTCTGGGCCTGGGCGCTGTCCCTCAGCTCTTCAGCTCAAGCCTAGCGCTCTACCGCTTGAGCCACAACGCCACTTCTGGCTTTTTTCTTTTTGCTTATGTGGTGCTGAGGAATTGAACCCAGGGCCTCAGGCATGCAAGGCAAGCGCTCTACCACCGAGCCACCTTCCCAGCCCTTAGTTTTAGTATTTTTGGTATAGCAACACAAAAATGGGCTGATATTTTGTTTCCCATAGAGAATGTATTGCTTTTCTTTCACTTCTTTTAAGATTTTTAAAATTATATTTTTGTCTTTGTGCAAAGGAGTTACCGTTCAAGTTGTCAGTTTATGAACACAGGATATCTCTATTGATATCAACCTTTTTATCATGCTCTCCCATCCTTCTGAACTCAAACTCTTCCATCAATTTTTCTACTCTCATAGGATATACAGAGATTATTATGACTGCAATGTCTCCTCTTCTTTCATCCACGGTTGCTTTTGAAGAAAATCAGTTTCACTATGATGAATCTAGATGTGGATTGCATTGAGCTTATCCATTTGAAATTTGGTTGAGTTTCTTGTTTCTTTAAGTTTTCACCAAATTTTATCCAACATTTTCCTCATCATTCTTTCCATTCTGCAATTCTAATGGCACAAATATTAATTTGATTTTTGATACATATGCCCAACATTACCTGAACTCATTGTTGTTTTGTCATATTTTAGTTTTGAATTAGCATCGTGTTATTTCTATGCATGCATACAGTGAACTTTGACCAAATTGACCTCCTCCATCCTATTCTCATTGCTCTTTTCCCTTCACCTTCTTTTTCAAACAATTCTTTGTGGTTTGTGGTTTTTATTCTGTTATGTTCACACACACACACACACACACACACACACACACACACACACACTTAAATCCTTCAATCTTCATTATTCCACAGGATCCCTAACTCCCTGCTCTTGATACCATCCCAGTCTCCACTTTTACATTTATATCCTATTATCCTTAGTATTTTTGCCCTCATGCACATGATTATTACCACCATCACCACCACCACCACCACCGCCACCACCACCACCACCATCATTTCTTTTCTTCAGATTACATGATCTACATTATTCTGTCATCAGGTTCACTAATATTCTGCTATTTCTATTCTTATATCTTTTTTTGTTATATCCAGTTTTCTTGTTGTTGTGAAAGACCTCCTAAAGGTGGGTCAGTTTTATTCATGGAGGAAGCAACAATGTACTGTACTACCCACCGCTCAGCAGGAAGCGTAGTTGAGAGTTAGACGCTTCCATGGTCTTTACTGGCTAGCACAATGAGGAGATGGCCAAATCAGATGAAATTCTTGGATGCAGCAGCGATGGTTGACCCATCGCTGCCTCTCCTGTTTGAAGCCTCCCCTGTTGCTATACTCTGGGTCAGTGACATCAGTTTCACCTTCAAATATTGCCACACATGCAACACCACCTGAGAGACTCGAAACTTGAAGAAAGATGTCTTTTTCACCATCAGTGGAATTTTGATTTCTGATACATCGACAGTCGGATCGAAAACAAATTGACAGTCTCAGGCCATGGCTTGGGCACGTAGCTGGAGTTGTAGAAAGCTGTCTCCACCATGGCAAAGTGAATGCAGATTGAGACATTGAACCCTCTTAAATCTGGGGATGTCCCACGTATGCATAGAGACTGCTGTGATGTCAGGAGGCGGGGGTGGGGGGGACTTTACCACCATCTGACCAACCAGAGTTTTGATATAGCAGCGAGGTGCCCTACTTTCTGCCTAAGCAGTCTCTTTCTTTAACAAGCCTCTTTAGAGTGGCGCTGAACCACTTGATTTACAGCTCCACTTCCAGATTTTTGGTGGTTAATTAAAGATGAGATTCTCATGGACTTCACTTCTCGGGACTGGCTTCGAACCTCAATCCTCAGACCTCAGACTCCTGAATAGTTACAAGGAACCAGCATTTTTGTGACTTCTTGCTGTGAATTCATTTCTCCAGAGCCACAAGGTTTGAGACTACTGTTTTCCACAAAAAGCCCGAGGACTGGCTGGAGAAATACCCATAAGGTAGGAGGACCCAGCAGTCCCTTCCTGCCACTTGCATCTCTAATCTCTCGGTGTTATATCCAGTTTTTTACTGAGTGTTTACAGTGAACATACTATTTTAGTTGCATTATTTAGACCTGGAAGTAGGTCTAAAATATCTTTGAAATTCTTTAAAAATTAACAAATATTTTATTGTAGCTGTAATATTTAGACCCAGAAACAGTTCTGACCTATCTATGTCATTCTTTTTAAGCTGTATCTCTTATTTCTCTGCTAAGATTTTCTATTTTTCAGTTTCATTTCCAGGGTATTTCTCTTTAAGATATTTTCCCAATAATTGCAAAATCTAGGCCATCCTTAGGTTCCCATCCTTTGATAGTTTTTCATTCAACTGCATGTAGATGAGATTTTCCTTGTTTTCCTAGTTTGAGTGATTCTTATTATAAGCTTCACATTTTAAATGTAGTTATGAAACCCTAGGTCTTGTTCTAGCCCAATAGAGAACATTAATATATTTTTTTGTTTTCTTTTTTGGCTTCAGTTCTTAAGTTTCAATCTATCCTCTGTGGCTTGTTGTTCAATATCAGTTCCATTTCAACAAACTTTGCAAAACTATTTAGTTCCATCTTAGCCATGCACAAATCAGGGACCAATTTGGAGCCCAGGCAGTATTCTTCTTTGTAATACAGATCTCAATGCCTTTCATGTGCGTTTTAGGACCACATCCACACATGCACAGCTTGAGGGTAAGCCCACAAATTCACAAACAACTTTATAGCATGTTTCCCAGCTCGCTCTTCTTTCTGGTCACTCAGGACTCCTCCAGATGCCAGGCTCTCTTCTGGTCCGTTGGCTACAAAGGTCAGGGGTTTTTTATGTTTACATTATGCTTTGTGCTTAGTGAAACTTCAAATTAAGTAAAGAAAATATTGAGTGAAAGAAGAGGCAATAGACTTTCTATTCACATCTTTCAGACTATAGTTGTTATGGTCAAATGGAAGAAGTTTTGTCCTTAAGAACGATGGATTTCTCTTTAGCTACACTTGCTATTGCCATCATTGTGATTTTGCACTATCGAGATTGGGATAGCTTGGTGGCTGGATTTAGAAAAAAACCTAAAAATTATAATAGGATATTTTTGCTGAGTTGTTAGCTCTATAGGATCAAAAAGGTAGAGCTTGTTATGGAGTTCTTTCTGTCAATACCTGTAATATAGTTCTGAATTTTATATTGCCTTTGAATTCAGCATGAAAAACACAGGAAAAAAGATATAGGAAATTTACTAGTCGATTAGTTATGTTTATAAGAATTTGTTTACTTCCACAATTTACATTCCACCCTGTACTTTTCAGAAAGTTTTTGAATATTTCTTGTACAGGAATTTTAGTTGTATTTATTGTATTAGATAGAATGATGGAGAATATTTCATTTTCTTCATCAGAAAATGAGCTTGATTTACTTTGCCACTAATAAATCCCAGAAATAACATAAATATGTGACACTACTAACAATAATACGTGGCCATCACGGTTCTAATTAGGAAGACTATAAATTTATGAGGAAAGGCATTAGGTATTTTGAAAAGTGGAACAAAATTACATACACACTAATCTTAAAACACTATGAAATTTGTATGGCAAACAAGTTAAAATATTTAGAAAATCATAGCATTTATGGGTTTCTATGAGTACTTTTCCCTTTAAAATACCCTTTTTACATAATAGAGTGGTAACAATCTTATGCCACATATCAATGATATAAAATAAATAAAAAATATTATTATACACTGAATTGTACTTATTTTGAAGTATTTATTTTAGTCTCTACAACAGTAAGAATAAATAAGTTGTTTACTTTAAATAGCATTTTAAAAATTACACCTGTTAATTTCTAAGATAAATATCCCCTCTCTCTTTTTTTTTTAAACAAGGTCTGGTTTCTGCATGTGGTCCTAAGAAAGTGACAAATTTCACTGCCATTCTGAAGCAAACTATAGTATTTTGACAATCTGTTGCACTTTCCTAATTTTTTTTCCAGCAATTTATACGATTATAGGTTTTTCTCTATAGTCTGTTGATATGATGGAATTCATTAATTATATTCAAAATTACACTCAGAAGATCAGTTCCGGGAAGATGGCGGAGGAGAAGCTGGAATCTGAACAAGCTCTCTCATAGAAAGCAGTTTTAGAGTTCCAGTGAACAGTCCTAAACCAGAGAATCAGACCAAGTGTGCCATCACAGGACAGACAGTTAGACAAGAGAGGGAAGCCAAGGCAAAAAGACACATCTGAGCACTCGCCAGCAGCCCCGGCGGCGGCGGTGGCAGCAGGGTCGCAAGCGGCGGAGACTGCAGCCGGGGCCATACCTGAGTGCTCACACAGAGAGTCCGGGACTAAGGAGCCAGATGCAGCGGGCGAGCGGATTCTACTCAACACCAGCAAGAACCAACAAGGAGGGGACATCTTCATCCTGCAGCTCGCAGACCAGAGACGACCCAGGATCCAAGACTCGGTGTGAGTAGAAGCCCGACTTCCTCACTCCTTCTCAGCGAGCAGAGGAGGGAAGGCCACCCCTCCCCCCTCCCAGCACCGGAGATCTCCATCTTGGATACCGACAAAGCTCGGAGGAGCTGCCAGCTCCAACTCAGGCCTTGGAATAAAACAAGTCATTTAGCAGGTCACAAGAACTTAACGGCGAAGTGACCTGCCAGACTCGGCTCCATCCAGGGAAAAGTCACCCAGCTCAGGCGCCAGCCATTCGAGTGGCTTCCCTCACTGGGTAACCAGAGCCAGAGGCTGCCCCTCCCTCTAGCAGCCTCAACAATCAATTGAAAAACAGAATCCCTTGAGAACGGCTCCAGGCTGGGCTCTGTGAGTTTTTTTCACAAAACAGCCCCAGGAAAAAGCTACTGATTGTTGAAAGGCCTCAACTCTACGCAGAACCTAGTCTCACCACTGCATCCCCCTCTTTTGTGATTCTCGAAGCAGATCACCCTCCCAGTAAACTAATCTGGGAGGGGGATC
>NW_012267358.1:268465-271376 GCF_000151885.1 Dipodomys ordii | reverse complement strand
AAGGGATGTGAAGTGTAAACAAAAGGAGGAGGCTGCAATGCTTGGTAAGAAATGTACGCATTATCCTGCCCATGTAATTGTAACCCCTCTGTACAGTATCTTCACAAATAAAATAAAATAAAAATAAAAATAAAAAAATTACACTCAGTATAAACTCAATATAGACTTAGTGTATAATACTTTTTATATACTGTTGGATATTTATAATATCTTCAGGTTTGTGAAATAAATTATTCTGCCATTTTCTCTTTTAAAATTAGAATACGTTAATAAAATAAAATAAAACTAGAATATATAAATAGTCTAAGAGGTTTTCACTGTAATATTCACATAGATATGTTTAGTGTACTTTCAACAAGTTCTTTCCCTGTATTTTATCCCCATACCCTCCTCCTCCCTAATTTCCTTCTTTGCAATGTATTTCCATATTTTTGATATTATAGTAATGATGATTTCATAAAATGAGTTAAGAAGCATTTTCTTTGCATCTTACTTTCTTAAAGGCCTGCAAGAGAATTAATATAATTACTTTTTAAAGATATTTAGTGAAATCTACCAGTGAAGTCAGCAGTAAAGCCTGGGGCTTAATTTTGGAAGATTATGAAATTACTCAATTTCTTTAATAGATACAACTATTCAGATTATTTTTCCTAGGTTGTGTCTTCATTGATTTGAACTCCTTCAAAAAATTGGTCTATTTCATTGACATTAACACAAATATGTGTAGATATTTAGTGGTTCATATGTATATATATACACATATATGTTAATTACCTTTTTTATCATCCATGTAATCTGAACTTATTACTCTGATTCCATTTTTTGTATTAATTTTTATCTTCTTTCTGCTTTTCTCAGTTACTTGACTAGGGATGTACCATTTTATTTTTATTTTCTGTATGTTCATTCTTCTGTTTTCAATTCTATTGACTTTTACTTCAATGTTTATTATTTCTTTCCTTCTAATTTCATTGTATATAAATGCTTATTCTTTTTACATTTTCACAGGTAGGAACTTAAATTATTAATTTTTGACAGTTTTTCCTAATGTACACATTCAATACTTTAAGCTTTCCTCTAGGCATAATTGTATGCTGTCTTTTTTAAAAAATACGTTTTTTATTGTGAAAATACTGTACAGAGGGGTTACAATTACATGAGCAAGATAATGAGTACATTTCTTATCAAGCATTGTTGCCTCCTCCTTTGTTTTTGCCCTCCCATCTCCACGACTACACTGTACACCTTCCCCTGTCCTCCGCCCTCCCCCGTCCCGCCACTCGCGGCCAAAGTTCGTTTTTCGACATAGTATTTTGTTGCAAGTACGCTGTCTTACTTTCATTTAGCTCATACTTTCATTTAGTTCAAGATAATAAAATATTTGGAGACATCTTTCATACATCTAGTTTTTAGACATGTAACTGTTAGTCTCCAAAATTTGAGATTTTCCCCTATGTGATTTTGTTATTGATCTCTAATTTAATTTCAAGTGAATAATTAAAAATACTTGGTACAATATCTATTTATAATTTTTTGTCTGTCATGGATCCTGAATTTGGGGCCTGGACACTGGCCCTGGGCTCCTTTGTCACAGCGTCACTTCTGGTTTTGGAATGGTTAATTGGAGATAAGAGTCTCATGGACTTTCTTGTCCAAGCTGACTTCAAAACACAGTCCTCAGATCTCAGCCTCCTGAGTAGCTAGGATTACAGGCATAAAACACCAGCGCCTGGCTATTTATAAGTATTTTTATTTGGACTTAAGACATGGATCAAGTGGTAGAGCACCAGCTGTGTGCAAGAAATCTGAGAGAGCATAAGTCCCTCAGTTCCAGTCTCAAGTACTGGCACAAATAAAAGAACAATTCCAGGAACCAGTGGCTCACAACAGTAACCCTAGCTATTCAGAAGGCTGAGACCTAGAGAATCAAGTCTATGAGACTCTGTCTCTAAAATAACCAGTAAAATGCTGAACTGGAGGCATGGTTCCAAATGGAAACTCTGTAAGCTGTAGCTATTAATTCCTTCTTCTTCATAGTCCCTAGAGAAAACTAATTCAGTTTATTTGTATGTATGCCTATTCTGGAAATTTCAAATAAATGAATTGTAATTACACAATATGTGGCTTTTTATGTCTTTTACTTATCAAGATTCATCCCTGCAGTTGGACATAGTGGTACACAAGTATAACTCAAATTGCTCAAGAGGAACAGATAATAAGATGACCTTGGTTCTAAGACAGCTCAGACAAAAGCATGACACCATATCTGAAAGACAAAGTAAAACTAAAAAAATTGGGGCATGGCATGAATAATTTCCCAGTAAGTGCAAGGCCCTGAGTTCAATTTCTACTACTAAAATAAAACAAAATCTATCTTGATCTCTGAGCATTTGTCCAAATTTCACTTCTTGTCAATATCAAATATGGATATACCATAGTTTTTACTCATTTCTTAGGTGACATTTTTTTCCATCTTATGGGGGTTATGAATTATGCTGCAAAGAAACTTGTGTACAGGTTTTGCTTAAATATCTGTGGAATTGTTGTTCAGTTAACTTTTCGAGGAATCATTAAACTTTTTCACAGAAGTTATGTCACTTGTGAATTGTGTACATTGCTCAATGTACAAAGGTTCTATTTTGTCTTAGGCTATCCAATGTTGATTTTTCTATTTTTAATATTTCACAATGTCTAGCATGTGTATTGTTTTATTCTATTGCAGTTTGTGTGAAAGAAATTTCAGGATAATGATATTGAACATTTTGTTCATATTGGCCACTTGTAAATTTATTTAAAAATATTAATCCCATTTTAATTTGGGTTATCGTGTGTGTGTGTGTGTGTGTGTGTGTGTGTGTGTGTGTGTGTGTGTGTGTGTGTGTGTGTGTGTGTGTGTGTGTGTGTGTGTGTG
>NW_012267358.1:262452-264615 GCF_000151885.1 Dipodomys ordii | reverse complement strand
AAAAAAAAAAAAAAAAAAAAGACAGGAAAGAGAAGGGGAAACATTAAGACTACTGAGCACAAGAGGAAACTTTTGAGTAAAGATCCAGAAGCACAGAAAAATCAAAGAAAGAGTTTCTGCACAGCAAAGGAAATGGCCAATATGCAAAAGGACAGTCTACAGAATGGAAGATTTTTGTCAGCTACTCCTCAGACAATGGCCCATAATACACAGAGAACTTAAAAACTTAAACTCGCAAAAATATCCAACATCCCAATTAATACATGGGCCTATGAGCTAAGGAGAGTCTTCTTAGAATTAAAACTGGGCAATAGACACATAAAGAAATGTTTAACAACTCTTTCCATAAAAGAAATGCAAATCAAAACAACACAGATTCTACCTCACCATAGGTAGAATGTCCATTATCAACAAAACAATAAAAGATGCTATCAAGGATGCATGGTGTGGTTATTGTGAATGTAAACTTGTTCTACCACTCTGGAAAGTACTGTGGAGGTTCCTCAAAAAATTAAACATAAAACTACCCTATGATCCACAACCTGGGCATTTATCCAAAAGATTACAAACCAGGATACAGTAAAGCCACCAGCACAATCACACTTATTGCAGCACTATTCACTGTAGCCAGCTCAGATGGGATCAAGAAAATTAAATGGAATTTTACTCATTCATTAGAAAGAATAATATTGTACCATTTCCAAAGAAACAGGAAGACTTAGGAATAATTATGTTAAATGAAGCAAGTCAAGCCCAGAGAGACAGATGTATTACCTGAAATATGGTAGATTCAAAGAAGATCTCAAATAGAATAAATCCTTAGAAAGCCAAACTCAAATTTCAGCAAAAGGAAGCAGGTGCTCAAAAAGTATGGAGTGGGGTCAAGCAAAAGGGGTAGATTAATGAAGAGGAGAAGGGATGCAGGCAAGAGTTCAATAGATGTCCTAAAAAATTAATAAGGAGTGAAGAGGGCATTCGGGTGGCAGGGCTGAGAATGTTGAAAGGAGTGGCATCGATCAAGATACATTGTATTCATAAACTTCTTTGCTAAATGACAATTCCTGCTGGGTGCCTGTAATCTAGCTACTCAGAAGGCTGAGATCTGAGGATCATTGTTCAATGCCAGCCCAGATAGGATGTCTGAAAGACTTTGATCTCCAATTAATCACCAAAATTAGAAATGCATCTGTGGTTCAAGTTGTATAGTGCTAGCCTTAAGGAAAAAACTCCAGGAATAACATCCAGGCTCTGTGTTAAAGCCCCAGGACCGGCATGTAAATACATATGTACATACATACATACAGGTAACTCTTTTGTACAGCTACTTAAAGATAATAAAAAAGAAGACCCAACTATATGACTCCTCCAATAATCCCTGTTCTCTGGTCAAAGACATGTGTAGTTTTAATGTGAAAAATATAGCATAGCAACAAATATAAAGAGAGGACTAAAGGATTCTCCCTGAGGACTCAGTAGGAGAGAAGAGGAAAGGAAATAATACTGGAGTAACAATGACCACTGTACGCCATATTTGTGTGTGTGTGTGTGTGTGTGTGTATGGACAAAGTATAATGAAACGTCATCAACACTGAAAAGGGAAAGGAAGGAAGAAGATAGTAAATGAGAGGAAGGGGGTGAATTTTTTCAATATAGACTGCATGTATGGAATTATTACAAATTATTAATGTATGGAAATGAAAAGATTTACAAAAATAAATGAAATTTTAAATATTACATATGAAAGCAAAAGGATATATCAATAGCAGGATAATGTAAGAAAGAAATAGTGTTACGCGCATTTTAGCAAAAATAGATATATTAAGAGAGTTGAAAAAAATAACAAAAGTATGGCTACATATGACAAATCCACAGCTAACATCTTACTGCAGAAAAGATTAAAAAGTTCATCTTATCCTTGCTTTTCTTGATGTGATGAATTATATTAATTGAATTATGTATATTGAACCAGCTTTGAATCCTTGAAATGAATCCAGTTTAATCATGGTGTATGATTTTTTTTGATGAGTTGTTGAAGTCAATTGGCCAAAATTTTATTCTTTTTATTATTTTATTTTATTTGTGAACATACTGTACAGAGGGGTTACAATTACATGGGCAGGATAATGCATACATTTCTTACCAAGCATTGCAGCCTCCTCCTTT
>NW_012267358.1:218840-259881 GCF_000151885.1 Dipodomys ordii | reverse complement strand
TGTTGAAGTCGATTGGCCAAAATTTTGTTGAGAGGTTTTGCATCGATGTTCATCAAAGAAATGGGTCTATAGTTCTCTTTCTTTGATGAGTCCCTACCTGGTTTTGGGATGAGGGTTACAATGGCTTCATAAAAGGAGTTCGGTACTTAACTTTCATTTTCAACTTCATTGAAGAGTTGAAAGAGTATTATCTTAATAGATGCAGGAAAAGCATTTGACAAGTTCCAACACCCCTTTATGATCAAGGCTCTGGAAAAACTAGGAATCCTTGGAACATTCCTCAATACAATAAAGGATGTGTATGACAAACCTACAGCCAGCACTATACTTAATGGAGAAAAACTAAAGCCATGTCCTCTAAACTCAGGAACAAGACAAGGATGTCCACACTCTCTACTTCTCTTTAATTTAGCATTAGAATGCCTAGCTACAGCAATAAGACAAGATGCAAACATAAAGGGGATCTAAATAGGGCAAGATGAAGTAAAACTCTCCCTCTTTACAGATGACATGATCTTGTATTTAAAGAACCCCAGGGACTCCACTTCCAAATTACTTGAGCTGATTGGAAACTTTGGCAAAGTATGAGGGTATAAAATTAACCCTCAAAAGTCAATGGCTTCTCTATATGCCAACAATGACAAGAGCATGGCTGAAATCAGAAAAGCAACTTTTGTAATAGCCCCACAAAAAATAAAATATCTATGAGTTAACTAAAGAAGTGAAAGACCTCTACAATGAAAACTTTAAAAACCTGAAAAAGAAAATCAAAGCATTACTTAGGACGTGGAAAAACCTCCAATGCTCCTGGATTGGAAGGATCATCATAGTGAAAATGGCAATACTTCCAAAGATTATCTACAAATTCAATGCAATATCTATCAATATTTCAACCTCATTCTTCAATGAAATAGAGGAATCAATCCAAAAATTCATATCGAACAATAAAAGACCCTGAATAACAAAACAATACTTAACAGAAAGAACAGTGCTGGAGGAATATCAATGCCAAATTTCAAACTCTACTACAAAGACATAGTAATCAAGACAGCTTGGTAGTAGTACAAGAACAGACTGAGGAACAATGGAATAGAAGTGATAACCCAGAAATGAACCCACAGACCTATAGCCACCTAATATTCGATAAGGGAGATAAAAAGTAGAATGGAAGAAAGACAGCCTCTTCAGTCAATGGTGCTGACAAAATTGGTTAATCACCTGTTGAAAACTAAAGCTAGATCCTTATCTATCACTCTGCAGCAGAATCAACTCCAAATGGATCAAGGACCTCAATTTCAAAAGAGACACCCTGAAAACATTACAGGAAGGAATAGGAGAAACTCTAGGACTCCTCAGCACAGGCCAAAATTTTCTTAATAAAGATCCAGAACCACAACAAATCAAAGAAAGTTTGGGCAAAAGGGATTGTATGAAGCAGCAGAGCTTCTGCATGATAAAGGACATTAACAAGCAAGATCAATAGAAAGCCCATGGATTGGAAGATCTTCACTAGCCATACAACAGATAAGGGTCTCATATCTAAAATATACTTAGAACTCAAAAAAATAATCCCCCAACAACAAATCCTCAAAGAAATAACTGCCTGATTAATAAATGGGCTAAAGACTTAGAGACTTCTCTGAAGAGGAAATAAGAATGGCCAATAGACACATAAAGAAATGCTCAACTTCTTTAGCCACAAAAGAAATGCAAACGAAACAACATTGAGATTCCACCTCACCCCAGTTAGAATGGCTATAATCAAGAAATCTAAGAACAACAGATGCTGGAGGGGATGTGGCCAAAAGGGAACCTATTGCATTGTTGGTGGGAGTGTAAACTTGTTCAACCACTTTGGAAAGCAGTATGGAGGTTCCTCAAAAGACTCCATATGGAGCTTCCCTATGCCTCAGCAATCCCACTTTTGGGCATTTACCCAAAGATCACAAACAAGGCCATACTAAGGCTACCAGCACAGCTATATTTATTTATTGCAGCATTATCTACCATAGCTAAGAATTGGAACCAATACAGATGCCCCTCAGTAAATGAATGGATCAAGAAAATGTGGTATATATACACAATGGAATTCTATACCTCTATCAGAAAGAATGACATTGCCCCAACTGTTAGGAAATGGAAAGACTTGGAAAAAATTATATTAAGTGAAGTAAGCCAGGCCCAAAGAAACATAGGTCCAATGGTTTCCCTTATTTGCAATAACTAGTACATGTGTAGGACAAGTAGAAAAGATGAAAAGCTATGTACATATGACCATATAAAATGATGTTAAGTGAAATGAATGACAATCTCAGACACAATTTTTTTATTTTTTGCTATTGTTTCTAGTGTATTTATAATGTACCATGTGATTTTTTTTCTTTGTATGTTCCTCCCTCACAATATAACCCCTGTTTTCACTGTATTTGATGTTGGTGTCCTGCTTCTTGTATATATACTTTTCTAATTCGGTGAGGGGAAGGGAAAAACAAAATGCTTAAATAGGGATACAGATTGACCCATTGTAACAATGAGATATACAAGACACTGTGTTAAAAACTAACTTTACAACTTTGGCAGGGGGCAGGGGGTTTGGAGAGTGGGGGTGGGGGTCTTGTAGTTATCGAGGTGGGAGGGAAGGGATGGTAGGGGAAAAACAAAGGAGGAGGCAACAATGCTTGATAGGAAATGTACTCATTACCTTGCTTATGTAACTGTAACCCCTCTGTACAGTATTTTTTCAATAAAAAGATGGTACAAAAAAGTTTAAAAAAGTTGAAAGCATTTCTTGCTTGATTGGGAATAAGGGAAGCCTGCCCACTCTCACTACTCTTGTTCAACAAGGTACTGACAGTTCTAGCCAGAAAAATTAGTCAAGAAAAGAAAAAAGTAGATATGAAAATTAGAAAAGTAGTCAAGCTGTCTCTATTTTCAGATTACATAATTATATATACAGAAGCACCTAAAGTGTTGATAAGAAAATTGAAAAGACATATACAAATTCTATAAATTTTAGCATACGAGATCAGTATACAAAACTCAGTAGTATATTTATATATGCACAAGAAACTACCTGAAAAATAAATCATAATGTGGAATATATATATATATGTATATATATACATATATATACATATATATGTATATATACATTTATATATATATATTCATATATATGTATATGTATATATACATATGTATATGTATATATATACATATATATGTATATATACATATATACACACATATATATACAGATATATGTATATGTATATATATACATATATATGTATATATATACATATATATATATATATATATTGTCAGTCATGGGGCCTGAACTCTGGGCCTGGGCACTGTCCCTCAGCTCTTCAGCCCAAGGCTAGCGTTCTACCACTTGAGCCACAGTACCACTTCTGGCTTTTTCTGCCTATGTGGTGGTGAGGAATCGAACCCAGGACCTCACCTATGTCAGGCAAGCACTTTACCACTGAGCCCTTTCCCAGCTCCTGTGAATTATTTTTATTAGCTATAAAAATAAAATTACTAGGAATGAATTTAAGCAAGCAGGCAAGGAACTCTACAATGAAAACTACAAAATGTTGAAGAAATTGAACATAACATCAAAGAAAGATCACCTATATTCTTGGACTGAAGGAATGAACATTGTTTAAGCATCTGTACTACTCAATGCAATCTACATATTCAATATAATTCCTATCAAAATATCAATGAAATAATGTGCAAATATAAGAAAACAATTATAAAATTTATATCGTACTATGAAGGACCTAAATAGAAAAAGAAACCCTTAGCAAAAGCAATCAAGTAGGCAGAATTGTGGTACTCCACTTCAAAACATCCTTGAAAGCTACCCCCCTATAGTATGGACATAGCATAAGTACAGAAATAATATCCAATGAACAGTATAAAAAACCAAGAAACTAATCCTTTAATAAAGAACAACACATTTTTTAAATAAAATCATGAGCAATGTACATTGGAGAAAAGACAGTCTTTATTATGAGTGATTCAGCTGAACATTTGTATGCTGAACATGAGCTAGTCACATTATAGTAAAATATCATCCCCAAATGAATCAAATATTTAAATTAAATGTACGATGTTAAATTATGGAATTATCTGAAGAGAATATACAAACTGTTAAGACAGAGACTTTTGGATATGACTCCAAAAGTACCATAAAACAGAAGCAGAAATTAAACCAGAAGCTCTTGAAAAGCAGTACAATTAACACAGTAAACCAACGAAGAGTGTACAACATGAAAGAAAACATTTGAAAACTGACAAGGAGCTAATACATGAAACACCCATGGAACTTAAATAATACAACACCATAGCCAAACAAAACCAAAGCATAACAAAAAAAGTCCGAGCATCAAATAATTTAATTGATATGGTAATGGGGAAATGATCTAAACACACATTTCTCAAAAGACAATACAAATGTTGAACAGGTATATAAATGTTGGAAAAACGCAAATCAAAACCATAATAAGTTCTCTCACTGGGCACTGGTGGCTCACTCCTGTAATCCTAGCTACTCAGAAGACTGATACCTGAGGATCATAATTCGAAGCAAGCCTGGGCAGGAAAGTCCATGAGACAGACTCTTATCTCCAATAACCTACTCAGAAAAAGCTGGAACTGGCTCTGTGGCTCAAGTGGTAGATGGCTAGACTTTAGCAAAAGAAGCTCAGGAGCAGGGACCAGGTCTAGAGTTCAGGCCCCAGGACCAGTTAAAAAAAAGATATCCCATCCTAGTAACAATATTATGAAAATTATAAAACAAAACAAAAAATAAGCAAAAGAAAATAAAGAAAACAAACAAGAACATCAAAAAATACATGTAGGTACTAATTCAGCAATTCACTGTTAAGTACATACACATAGGAAAGGAAATTAGTATGTCAAAGATTTGTTTATGACTATTAATGTTGAAGCCCTCTTCACAATTGTCAATAGTCAGATGAAAATAAACTTTTCAACTGGCCAGTGTAATAAGCATCTATATTCTAGAACTTGTACCATCCTATAGATTCTTCTGCTGCTTGATCTACTCAACTGATGATGTTTTCCTTTGTGGTTTTAATTCAAATTATTGAGGCTTTCATTTTCAACATTTCCATATATTCCCTGAATCTGTTTCCATGTTGAAATTTTCATTAATGTTTCTTACTTTCTCATGCAGTTTTCAAATTGACTTTTTCACTTCATTCTTCTGTTTGAATCCTCTTTGATGTCTCAGAAAATTTTTAATATTCAACTTCTGAGTTCTTTGTTCAGCACTTTAACAATTTCACTGTCTTTGAATTTGATCATTGAGGACGTGCTCGCTTTTGACTGTGCCAGATTACTTTGGTTTTTAAAATTTCTTTATTGAAATTTGCACATGTGATGGATATCTCTTTCATTTTTTTATTGGTTGTGAGGCCTGAACTCTGGGCCTGGGCACTGTCACTCAGCTCTTCAGCTCAAGCATAGTGCTCTACCACATGAACCACAGTGACACTTCCAGCTTTTTCTGCATATGTGATACTGAGGAATTGAACCCAGGGTCTCATGCATGCAAGGCAAGCACTCTACCACTGAGCCACCTTCCTAGCCCAATATCTCTTTCATTTTTTTGGGGGGGGGTGGGTCCAGTCGTGGGGCCTGAACTCTGGGCCTGGGTGCTGTCCCTCAGCTCTTCAGCTCAAGGCTAACGTGCTACCACTTGAGCCATAGCACCACTTCTGGCTTTTTTTTCTGCTTATGTGGTGCTGAGGAATCAAACCCAGGGCCTCATGCATGCAAGGGAAGCGCTCTACCACTGAGCCACATTCCCAGCCCCTTCTTTCATTTTTTTATAGGAATCTTCTCAGTGAGCAATTTTCTCTTGGAGTTATTACCTTGACAACCACTTATCACATATAGAACATCAATAAGACCATTAAAAAACAAACCCCTCCATACAGCATCTTTGAAATAAAATAAATTTTTAAAAAACTATTAAAAAACAAAACATACGTATTAAAAATCATTGGAAACATCAACTGTATTATTAGTAGCAATATAAATAAGGATAATGTTTAAAAAATAAAGCTAAAGGTATTAATAATCAAGCAACAAAAAGAAACTGTGAGAAAAGGAAACAGAAGAAACAAGATAGTATATTAGCTGACGATATAAGAAAGAACAAAGGGAAATACAAAAATAGTGAAACTAAGCACATAAAATCCAACCACAAACCACCAGGGACTATTGCTTCCAAGCTGAGGAAAAGAGAGTGGATTCCCCATGGATTTCTTTTGTAGTGTACTTTTGAGGTGTTAAAAGAAGGGTAATGGATATGATTAATGCATGCTGTGTTACTATAGGGGAATATCACAGTCAAGTAAAGTTAATAGCTACAATAAAATGAGTCTAACTGGGAACCAGTGGCTCATGCCTATAATCCTAGCTACTCAGGAAGCTAAGATCTGAGGATCGTGGTTCAAAGCCAATCCAAGCAGCAAAGTCTGTGAGACTTTTTTAATATATATTTTTTATTGTAAAGATACTGTACAGAGGGGTTATAGTTACATGAGTTTATTTCCTATTGTGAATTGTTACCCCTTCCTTTGTTGCTGAATACTATTTATTTGTGTATTTATAGTATATTTTCTTGATGCAGGTAGGCACTTGATTCCATACTTGGCAATTGTGATAGTCATAAACAAATGTTTGACATACTAATTTCCTTTCCTATGTGTATGTACTTAACAGTGAATTGCTGAATTAGTACGTACATGTGGTTTTTTTTGATGTTCTTATTTGTTTTCTTTATTTTGTTTTGCTTATTTTTTGTTTTGTTTTATAATTTTCATAATATTGTTACTAGGATGAGATATCTTTTTTTTTTTAACTGGTCCTGGGGCCTGAACTCTAGACCTGGTCCCTGCTCCTGAGCTTCTTTTGCTAAAGTCTAGCCATCTACCACTTGAGCCACAGAGCCAGTTCCAGCTTTTTCTGAGTAGGTTATTGGAGATAAGAGTCTCATGGACTTTCCTGCTCAGGTTTGCTTCAAATTATGATCCTCAGGTATCAGTCTTCTGAGTAGCTAGGATTACAGGAGTGAGCCACCAGTGCCCAGTGAGAGAACTTATTATGGTTTTGATTTGCGTTTTTCCAACATTTATATACCTGTTCAACATTTGTGTTGTCTTTTGAGAAATGTCTGTTTAGCTCATTTGCTCATTACTGTATTAATTAAATTATTTGACGCTCTGACTCACAGACTTTCCTGCCCAGGTTGGTTTTGAACTATGATCCTCAGATCTCAGCCTCTTGAGTAGCTGGAATTACCGGCATGAGCCACCGGAGCCGGATAGTGTGTTCTTTTGTACACTGAGGTAAGTTTATTGATTAACTGACTGACAATTATGGAGGGTTTATCATGTGCCAGGTACTTTCCTTGGTTAACAATTGGCAATTGTTTCCTATGATTACAAAACACTTATTTTAGATTTTGTGGAATATATATTTCTGAAGAAACCACTCAGTGATATTGTTTCAATGTGAAAACATTAATTTATGTGTACATAAATGAAAAAGAAACTCTGTATTCCAACAAAACATTATTTCCAAAGATGTGGTGGTTCAAATTTGGCATGTATGTCATAGTTTTACAGCCTCTCTTTTAAATGCCAGAGACATAACAGTGCAGTAGTTCAACGCTCTCCATTTGAAATGTAGTTACAGTTTATCAGAGAGATACATTCATTAGGCAGATGAATACAGAGGTATGGAATTTCTCTGAGAAACAGTATAAGGCATCATGAGTGCAAAGAATAAAGAGATAAAACCTTGTGAAGCCTTAATGAGGTGACATTCAAGTTGAGGACTGAAAAATGAGTATGAGTTTTCTAGGTAAAAGGAGCGAGGGAAAGGTTTCTAGATCTAGTTGTGAGTATTAATACTAATTTCATATATTACCAGTTAAATAAATTGACATTTACTACTATGCTTTGCCTTTAAAATCGTACATATCATATATTTGTGATGAAAGAATTAAAGCCCAAGAAAGAATCATGTCTTGTTTCTCACTGAAATATCAATGGATATTCTGAGAATCAATGAAAGTTTATAGCTAAATGAGTTGGGAATCTGCTCAACCAAGTTAAGTATGTTTACTTACTGCCAGACTTATTGTTAGACTTCAATATGTTAGTATGTGTTATGATTTTCCAAGAGGTAACAGAATCAAGATGAAACATAGGGATAATATTTACATAAAATATTATGAGGTTTAAATAACAATGTTTGATACTTGTAGGAACTGATTTATTTTCCACCTTTTCTTCTCTCTTCACTGAAGGTAGACTGTAAAAGCAAGTCCTAAAGATGCCCTAGAGCTGTATGACCCATTATAATACCCAGAAATACAGGATGTCCCCAGATTGAAATTCCTGTGCTCTGGCAGCCAAGTACTACTTTGGATGCCTCATGGCTTCTGATGACCTCTTGGTTTTGTGTGGCTCCCTCCAATTTGCCAAAATTCACTATACCATGCGTTAATGGCCCTTTGAGCATGGTCAATCTTGTAATTAATTCTATTCCTATTGAAGTGAGTGAGCTTCCGGAATTGATCAACTATTTTGATAGCATGTTAGTAAGAAATACACTTATACCACACAAATAGTCATGACCTAGTTATTTTTCTTGCTTAGAGGTTGGGACATGAATGACTTTGTGCAGACCTTGAAACATATTTCTCACCCATCTTAAGATTCCTTCCATCTCACATCAATCTTTCTACTTTTCTTCTCCTAATAAAGTCATAGCACATGTTGTAGCCCATTGCATTGTCACAGAGCCATAATTCAAGCCAGTTTGAGCTTAGTAGTGGTCATTCTTGAAAGGGGTCAGGTTTGAGGCATCTGCTGATTATCTAATTGAATAGGATGCCAGAGAGGTTATGTTTCTCTCATGTGCTGTCTGACATTAGCTCAGTCTCAGTTACTATTCTCAGAAATTTGGCTTAGACTTCCTGATATCCTCCTTGCATTAACACTTTATTCTTAGCTAGAAACCTGATCTGAATTCTTCCTCAGGTTCCTCAACCCTGTGCTCTGAACATGTCCAGCAATGTCCCTGAATGGTTGGAGTTCAAATGCTATGCTTGAGTGTAGCAGAATGCAAGCTTTGAGGTTAGGAACCTCTGTGGAGAGTTTCCCTAGCAGTTAGAGCCTTGAAGGTCAAGCTTGTACTGCTTAACAGCAGATCAAGATGCATTGAAGGCATTGAAGATGGTTACTTTATTCAGTCATTTTCTAAAATCTGGCTTTCTCTATACCAACTAGACAATAAAAATGCCTATAAGAGAGACAAACTTTTTAGTACTTGATATATTGGTTGTCCCATTTTAGCCTCAAAATAGACTGTAAGGAGCCATACATTTTATTATAATTTTCAAATGAGGAAACTAAGACCTAAAAGCTAAATTACTTGTTCAAAGTCACATAGCTAGTAATTCACAAATATGGAACTCCAGAGACTATGGTGTTTAGTATTGTATTCAATTGTTTCTAATGTATATTTTATCCTCTCCCTGCTCTTACTGAAAGCTTCATGAGTAGTAAGATAGTGGTCAGGAGCACTTGACAGACAAATGTGATCAGAGCTTCCTTTCCAAACATCCAACACTCTCTTCTTCACATTATCTCACCCTTTCTTGCAAACAATTCAATTTATCAATCTCTTTGCCTCTCAACCTATACTCTGTCACATTTCAGTTGCTACCTTGACGTCCAGATACTATCCACTTATCATTCTCAACAGTTTCACTTTGTATTTTAGATCACACAATAAATTATATAGGGCCCTATGCATTTATACCCAAACCATTTCACTAAAGGAGGGTATATGTAGGGGAGGAATCCAAAGGCATAACTCCTCTAAACATTTAAAATACTATTTATAAAATGAATTCTAAGAAATGGAAACATGTTTTTTCTTTATTTTGTTTTGTTTTTCCTTTTTTGGGAGTGGGAAAATGGGGACACAGGAATGGAGGGAGGATGAGAAAATGCAGTCATTGTATCCAATATACACTCTGTAAAAAATGAACCAGATGGGGAGAATTCAGTCAAGAATTCAAGGTATATCTTACAAAATTAAGAAACGTGAGGGAAGAGGTGGATTGGGAGGCATGGGTGAGAATCCTGAAAGGGCTGACATGGATCATGATACATTTGATTCATAAACTGCTTTGTTAATGGCAACTCTTTTGTACAACCACTTAACAATAATAAAAATGTACTAAAAATAAACTAAGCAACTTGTGGGATTAGAGGAGGAAATGAGGAAAAGCAAAAAATGGGATGAAATTCCTCAAGAAACCTTGTATTCATAATCCAACTTTTTAAAAATAAGTTTTTTATTGTGAAAATGCTATACAGATGAGTTACAGTTACATGAGCAAGGTAATGAGTACGTTTCTGATCAAGCAGTGTTGCCTCCTCCTTTGTGTAATTCCTTTGTATGACTCCTTAACATAACAAGACAGGACAATGTACTCAGTTGAAAAAAAATGTTTCACTTTGGCAATAGTCTCCTTACTTCTGGTATTCTCCCCTACTGGATCATTTTTAGCATATACTAATGTGTGTCAATCTCTATCTCCTACTCTTTCAGTGGAATATTAATTGCTCTTGGCCAATTAAGTAAATACTTTGTAATCACCTTACAAAATTTCATGAAATGCTTGGATGAATTTTCATAGCAGTTGCAAGGAATGTACAAATCTGTTGGAAATAATTGGTATTCTTTATGAGGATTTCTGCTCTGCCTTCACGAGCACCAACCACCTACCATAATGCATACCAAGTCATACAAATTATTGACATCTTCTGAAATGTTTTTAACACAGTTATAGCCTTTTGACAATAATTACTGTAGTTTGTTGAAACTAACGGAAGATAGGTGAAGGAGAGAGATGAGAAAAGAGAGAAGTGCATGAATGGAAGGAAGGAGGAAAGAGGACAAAGGGAAAAGGGGAGGAGGAGGAGGAGGAGGAGGAGGAGGAGGAAGAGGGATAAACATTTCCTACATAATGTAATGGCCTAGGTACCACCAGTTTCTTCCATAGTCATATGTTGTAAAACTATAGTACCATACCATAAATGTGATATTCATAATTGATGCAATTAGTTAATAGAAAAGTTCTATCACCTAAGGACTCTTCTTCAACCTCATTTATAGCTATACCCACTGTCCTTTCTGCTACCCCTGCCACACATGCTTCCCTAAAGTCACCAATCCATTTCTCCAAAACTTTGTCATTTTAAGAATGTTTATTAACATGTGGAATCAACTAGTAAGTGGATTCATTTTTCAGAAAATGAAATTTCTAGCCAGCATAATTCTCTGGAGATTAATCTCATTTGTTGTATGTGTTGCTAGTTTGTTGTAGGTAGATTTTAGTTGTAAGGATATATTAGTTTTTCCAAGGATTTGAGCTCATTGATAAAATTGCCACACATATTCATCTATATTTTGTATAAATTTAATTTTTCAGGTCTCTGGGATAAATGCTCAGAATTGTAGTCGCAAAGTTGTGCATTGTTTGTTTTATAAGAAAGAACCACACAATTTCCAGAATGACGGTAATATTTTCTATTTCACCAACAATGTACATTTGATACAGTTTTTTTTCCTCATCACTGGCAGATGTCAGTGTGAACTGGTGAATGTTTATCTGTATTTTGGCTATACCAACCAATGTGTGTTGACATTCATATTTCCCTCATGGATAATGGTATTGAGCATATTTTCATGTACTTACCTGTCCTCTGTGTGCTTTCTTTTTGGTAAAGTTAGTAATTATGTCTTTTGTCAGTATATCTAATGGAATTTTTTGAGTTTTACTTTTGAACTTCAAGTGTTCTTCATGTAGCTTGCATACTAACTCTTTGTTGAATAAGTATAGTTTGCAATATAAAAAGATAATCTGCAACTTATCTTCATTCTCATTGCCATGTCTTTCATGGAATTAAAGTTTGTACTTTTGATGAAGTGTAATGTATCAGGAATTTTTAAAAATCAATTCTATTAGTGGTATCCAGTCTAAAAACTATTTGCACAGCCTTAAATCCAAAAAGTGTTCTACAAATAGTTTTTTAATTTTTATTGTAAAGATACTGTATAAAGGAGTTACAGTTACATGAGTAAGGTAATGAGTAGGTTTCCTATTGAGTATTGTTACCCCCTCATTTGTTTTTCCCCTACTATCCTTTCCCTCCCCACCTCCCCAACTCCTCCCTCCCCCCACTGAAGTTGTAAAGTTCCTTTTCAACATAGTTACTTGTATGTCTCATTGTTACAATGAGTTAACCTGTATCCTAGTTTCAACATTTTGTTATTTCCCTTCCCCTCCCCAAGTTAGAAAAAAGTATATACAAGATGCAGGTCACCAGAATCAAATACAGTAACAACAGGGGTTATACCATAGGGGGAAGAATATACAAAAGAAACAAAAAATCACATAGTACATTAAAAAAACATAAATATGTGTTTTCTGATCCACTTAATTTTGTGTGTGTGTGTAAATTGTTAAACTTAGGTATTCTTTTCATATATATATATATATATATATATATATATATATATATATATATATACACACACACATGTAAAATTGTTTGGTGCCATATAAATTCAAAATAAAATAAATTTATTTCTTTCTTTCTTTCTTTCTTTCTTTCTTTCTTTCTTTCTTTCTTTCTCTCTCTCTCTCTCTCCTTCCTTCCTTCCTTCTTTTCTTATTAGAGACAGGATCTCACTTGGCCTTGGATTTGAGATCTTTGTGCCTCAGTCTCTTGAGTGTTGGAATTATAAGCATGAATGAAGATCATGCCCAGCTGTATCTTTTTTTTCTTTCTGTTTTTGTAGGTCATGAGGCTTGAACTCAGGGCCTGGGTATTGTCTCTGAACTTTTCTTCTTCAAGGCTAGCACTGTACCACTTAAGCAACAGTTCCACTTCTGGCTTCTCAGGTAGTTAATTAGAGATAAGTCTCATGGACTTTGCTGCCCAGGATGGCTTTTAATTGTAATCCTCACATGTCAGCCTCCTGAATAGGTAGGATTACAGGTAGGAGCCACCAGGGCATGGCCTATATCTTTCTTAAAAATTAGTTTTTCATATTTGTGTAGGCCTATTTCTGGGCTCCTCATTCTGCTTCCTTAATCCATCAATACAACACTTCAATATGTGGAAAATGGGTCTTAATATGGGTTATAGAGATTCTTACCTGTATTGTTTCAACATTAGCAAAAATTTTCTAAGTCATCTGTGTTTGTATATAATTTTTAAAATAATATTTTCTCAGTGCTATGGTTTGAACTCAGGGCCTTGTATTTTCCAGGCAAGTGTTCTTTCTACCAGTTGAAACATACCCTCTTCTCTTGCATGCTTTGGGCATTTTTTATGGAGGTTCTTTCTTTTCTACTCCAGACTGGCTTGGACTGTCATTCTCCTGCTCTGTGCCTCCTATGTAGTTTTGATAATAAGCACATACCAACGCACCAGCTTTTTTTTTTCATTTAATTGGTTCTCCTTAATTTTTGCAGGGAGGCAGGCTGGATTAAAACTTCTTAATCTCTGCCTCCCAAACACCTAGAATTACAGGCATGGACCACTGTGCCTTCAAGCTTAATACAGATTTTACAATAATCTTATCTACTTTACTGAACCTTGCTGATATTTATATAGAAATTCTATTAAGGTTTTAGATGGATTTGTAGAGAACTGGCATCTTTTCTATGTTTTCCAGTCTATGAGTGCACGCACGCACACACACACACACACACACACACACACACACACACACACATTATTTTTTGTTATTATTAAGTGTTGTACAGAAGGGTTGCCATTTCATAAGTCAGGTAATGAATACATTTCTTTTTTTTTTGGGTCCGTGGGCATGAACTCTGGGCCTGGGCGCTGTCCCTCAACTCTTCAGCTCAAGGCTAGCACTCTACCACTTGAGCCACAGAGCCACTTCCCGCTTTTTTCTGTTGCTTATGTGGTGCTGAGGAATTGAACCCAGGGCCTCATGCATGCAAGGAAAGCACTGTACCACTGAGCCACCTTCCCAGCCCTAATGAATACATTACTTTTTGCACAATGTCATCTCTTCCTTCATTTTCTTCTAGTTTCCCCTGCTATCTCTGATTACAAGTCACACAGTTAATTTTCCACATAGAGTATAATATATAGCATGATTGCACTTTTTCACCCCTCCTCTCTCCTTTTCTGAGTCCCTCTTTACCCTCCCTAAAAAGACAAAAAAGCCCTAAAGGTAAAACCACACCACCAACACCACCATCACTGACACAAAAACAAAACCTGTGGATTCATTTTGAGAAATAATATTTGAAATGTTCTGAGCAGTTACTTCTTTGGGTTCCTCCACTAAAGGTATCCTCCTTTAGTCTGACTGTTTGTGTGTGAATGCCAGAGTTCTGTATAGGTTATCATGCCCAGTTATATTTAAGATCTAGCTTCCACATATGAGAAAAAAACATGTGGTTTTTCTCTGCAAGCTTTTCTACTAAAGTTAACATGATTTGTTCTAGGTCCATCCATTTCCCTACAAATGTCATAAAATCATTCTTTCTAATGGATGAGTGAAATTCTACTATTTACATGTATTACATTTTCTTGATCCGTTTGTCTATTGAAGGGAATCTGGGCTGTTTCCATACTTTGGCTATGGTGAACAATGTTGCAATGAACATAGTTGTGCAAGTGGCTTTACTGTATCCTGATTTGTAATTTTTTGTATAAATGCACAAGAGTGTTATTGCTGGATCACAGGGTAGATCTATATTTAGATTTTTGGTAAATCAATGAGCATTTGTTTTGCGTATTGTGTATGTATATATGTATGTATTTTCCAAAAAATGTTTATGGATGTTAATCGTACAAAGAAATTTCATTGTGATATTTACACACACACCCACACATACCACCCCACCTCCACAATGTACTTTAACCAAATATCCCCTTCAATACTCTTTATCTCCGTCCTCATTTTAAAAAACAATTTTAATGGGCATTATTATTATTATTATTGTTGTTGTTGGTCGGTCGTGGGCCTGAACTCTGGGCCTGGGCACTGTCCCTCAGCTCTTCAGCTCAAGGCTAGTACTCTACCACTTGAGCCACAGCGCCACTTCTGGGTTTTTCTGCTTATGTGGTGCTGAGGAATTGAATCCAGGACCTCATGCACGCAAGGCAGACACTTTACCACGAGCCACCTTCCCAGCCCAATTATTATATTTTTAAACATGCATATAAAGTACTTTGGCCATATTCACCCCAGCCCCCTTTACCTCTTACCAGTTCCCATTACAAACAGCCTCCATTTTATATTCATGTCATTCTGGTTTTTTTTCCAGGTCAAGATTCTGCATATGAGAGAGAATATGAAATTCTTGTCTCTCAGTTTTACTTATTTTGCTTAACATGGTGATCTTAAGTTCCATCAATTGTCCTCCAAACAATACAATTTCATTCTATCTTGTGGATGGATAATACTCGATTGTGTGTACATTTTACATTAAAAAATCTATTCATCTATTAATGGGTACCTAAGCTGATTCCATAGCTTGCTTATTCTGAACAATGTTGTTATGAACATGGATGTTCATACATCTCTAAAACACTTAAAATTCTTTGGATATATCCCCAAGGAACTTTCATACTGCTTTCCATGTTAGCTAACCTAATTTACATTTCCTCCTCTAGTGTACAAGAGTTCCTTTTCCTTGCACTGTTACCAGCATCTATTCTTTACCTCCTTGATGGCCATTCTGGCTGTGGTGAGAAGTAATGTTAGGGCTGTCTAAATTTGAACATTTCTTCATGTACTTATTGGTCATTAGTACTTCCTTTAAGAACTGTTCAATATCCTGTTTATAATTGGATTGTTTGTTCTTTTGGTGTTTAATTTTGAATTCTTTATGTATTCTGGACATTAGTTTTTCATGTGACAAATAGTTGGCAAATATTTTCTCCCATTCTGTGAGTTTTCTCTTCATTCGAATAATTTTTTCCTTTGCTGTCAAGAAGCTTTGTAATTTCATGAATTCCTAGTTGTTGATTCTTTTTTTCTAACTGTGAATTCTTGCTCTAACTTTTCGAGCATTTGGAGTGTTATTCAGAAAATAATTGTTTATGCAGTTATCTTCAAGTGTTTTCCCTATATTTTGTTTTAGATTTTTTTCAAAATATCTTTTATTATTTGTACAATGGAGTTGCCACTTAACAAAGCATTGTATGAATACAATTCATCTTGATCAATGTCACCTCCTTCAACATTCTCATCCCCCTTCAACAAAGCCCTTGCTTACTTTTCTGAATTATTGATGCCATTCTCCCCCCACACTTAACCCCCTTTGTTCATTTACCTTTCTCCCCTTGTACCACCCCTCTTAGGGCATGCACACATTTCCTAGTGTTGATTTTGTTGCTCTTTGACCAAGTATTACTTAAAAAATACTATTTTAGCTCTCATAGAGTTTATTATACTTTTAATTCATTTATAACCACTTGTATACCATGCAGTGTGTTTACTTATATATTCATAGATATTATATCGACCACACCTATATTTTCATCTAATAGCTTTAAAGGTTTTGCTCTTACATAGATATTTAATCAATTGAAAATTGATTTTTATATGAATATGGCAGTGTGAGAGAAAAGTGTCTAGTTTCACTTTTCATTACATGTAGATATCCAGCTTTCCAAGATAATTTGTTGAAGAGGCTAACATTTTTTCCAATGTATATTTTTGATACCTTGGTTGAAAAATCAGGTATCACTATTGGTATGGTCTTATTTCTACTCTAATAAATTGGTCTATGCATCTGTATTTGTGTCAGTACCATGCTGTTTGGTTAGTATGGCACTGTGGTACGGCTTGAAATTGGGAATTGTCAAACTTTCAGCATCATTCTTTCTGATAATGATTGCTTTGGCACTTCTGGGTCTTTTATTGTTCATTTCTGTGAAGAATAACATGGGTATTTTGGTCGGGATTGCATTGAATCTGCAGATTGTATTTATTATAGTAGCCATTTTCACAATGTTAAATCTGCCTATCCATAGATAGGGGAGTCTTTCTATCTGATGATGCCTTCTTCAAATTCCTTCTTCAGAGTTTTACAGGTTTTATTATAGAGGCTTTTTACTTCCTTACACTTAGTTTGTTTAGAACTATTGTAAATGGGATTATTTTCCTGATTTTTCAGGCTGTTTGTCATCTCTATATAGAACACTTATTCAATTTTGCATATTAAGTTTGTGAAAAGGAATTTTGGATCTTCTTTGATTTCATCAGTGATTTGCGGTTTGCATCATAAATATCCTGTACATAATTTGTAAATTTTATATATCAATATTTTAATTTCTCCATAATGATTGGAAATAGTATTTTACATGCAATTTCTGTACATTGATTGCTAATATATAAAAACATAATTCAGTTTTGTGTGTTGATCTTATAGCTTACAATTTTACTGAATTTACAAATTAAGTCTAGAAATGGCTTTTAAAATTCTTAACATCTTCTGCATAGATAATCATAGAGACACAATTATTAGACAGAATTTCTTCCTTTCTACTCATTTATTAAATGACATATTTCAAAGGTAGTTGTCTCTTTGGATATAAAAATATCAAAAGCTTTCTTTTCAGTTTTAATAACTTATCTAAAATTCTTCAGAATTATTTTTACATAGAGAATTGTATTATTTTCAAATAGTAAGGTCATTTTTCTTATTCTTCAACTGTTACTAATCTTATGCCTTCATGGTAGCTCACTTCTGTAATCCCAGCTACCAGGAAGGTGTAAGTAGGGATAACTGAAGTTAAAGACCAGCCTAAGCACTAATCAGGTGGTTCTTCCCTGTCATCCCAGGTGTGTAGCAGGCCAGGAGTAAGAGAATGGAGGGTGGGTCTGAAGCTAGTCTTGGGCAAAAAAGAAATATCCTATTTATAAAACAACCTAAAACAAAAAGGAGTTGGTGGTGAGGCTCCAGTAGCACTAGATATATTTTAAAAAAATTTTAAGAGATAATCTTTTTTGTGGTTCTGTTAGAGCCTTGTGCTTGTTAGGCTAAGTGTTCTACCATTTGAACCAGACCACAACAGTCCTTTTTGTTTTAGTATAATTTTCAGGTATAGACTAACACTTTTGCCCAGGCTGGCCTAGAACCACAATCTTCCTGCCTCTGCCACCCAAATAGTTGATATTACAAGAGTATGCCACCATGTCCAACTTGTTTGATTCTTTTTGATAATTTCTCACTGTTTTTTTTTTGCCTAAGCTTCTTCAACGTTTGATTTTCTAATGTCTGCCTGCCAAGAAGCTGGGATTACAGGCATGTGATACCTTATCAGGCCAAAAGTCATGCTTTTAATATTTTGCTATTGATATGATTTTTATGGAAGGGATATTTTGATTTAAGCTCTTGACCTTGAAAATATTAGGCCAGTACTCTACCACTAAATTACATTCCCAACCTCCGGTATGATGTTTGATATAGTTGTTTTTCAGATACCATTTATCAAGCTGCAGAAATTTCCTACTATTTTTCACCATAAAACAATGTTAAATTTTTACCATTTTTACATAAAGAAATGAGCATAGGATTTCTTTCTTTTAACTGCTAATTTGATATTACATTTTTATAATGCTGAATAAAGTTGTATTTCACATGTGATTCTAACATGTTAGATTCTTCTAAAAATGCATTCACATAGGATCATTTGACTTAGAGATTGAGTTGGACAAATCACTTTTATTTATTCTTCTATCTGTATGACTCATTCATCTAAAACCTGTTTCATAAAATTTACTTCTAGGGTCATTTGACCCTCGTTCTTTGCAGGAAAAAATTTTAACTACTCTACCTTTTTTTTGTCATAGAAACGATCATTTTTTTTCTGGTTTGTCCATTTCTGTATTTATCTTTTTCCAAGAATTTGTCCTTTTACCTATGTTTTCTAATTTTGCAGCATGAAATTATTCATAATGTTTTATTTTTTTATAATCTTATTTACTTTTCTATTTATGACTTCTTATTGATGCATAATATAATTTATTTATGCCTTCTTTTCCCTTCATATACAATTTCACCAGAGGCTTGTCAATTTTCAGCCTTTGCTACAAAGTAACATTTTTAATCAAAGCTTTTATGGCAGTGAATTCCATTCTAAGTACTACTTTAGTTGCCTCCCACACATACTGGTAATTATTCTTTATTTTATTTTATTCCTTATTTTCTTTCTAACCAGCCGAGTAGCTAATATCTTTGTGAGATACCATTGCTGTTTCTATTGACACTTGCTCTAATGGTTTGTCTGCTTCTGTGTTTTAAGAAGTTTGGTTTTTGGAAAGCTGAGAGCTACATTTATTCCTTATAAATTTCTTTTGGTGGTATTCTTTGGGAGTAGTTTTGCTTTTGCCTACTATCTTCTTAATGGGAATAAAGCTATGATCAATGGGAATATTTATATAAAAATATATTGCCATTTCAATTATTTTGGCATGATGACTATTACTTTCATTAATATTAATTACATATATATGTAACATATACATGTTAAACTTCATAAACAATTATAAAGTGAGACTTTATTTTCAAAGTTTGAAATTTGTTTTTGTCACATGCTCATCTTTGATGAAAGTCTTCAACTATTCTTTGCTATAATACTCTTAAAATATTCAATGCTTGTAGCATACTTCCAAACCTATTTTAAAAATGGACCTATGTCTTTACAATGATGGAAAGAAATCCAGAAACTCACAGAACATCACACTTGAAATAGTGTATCCAGCCAGCCCTTATGCATTTGAATAGAATTAATTCAATGCACGTTACTTTCATATATATATTCTTGTTCATTCATCTTCACAATACTCATTCCATTGATGAAGAAACTAAGACACAGAAAAAATCATTTTCCTAAAGTAGCTGGTGGTAGATTCAGGCTTCAAACTTTGGCCTCTTAACTCTACCACAGGCTGAGTCCTTTTCTCTATATTTATTTTGCAAAGTTATTAATTTTTCCTGTCAGTACTATAATTCCATCAGAAAAGCAGATAGATGACTTCCTCCTCCTCCTCCTCCTCCTCTTCTTCTTCTTCTTCTTCCTCCTCCTCCTCCCCTTTCCCTCCCTTCCCTTCCCCTTCCCCTTCTCCTTCTCCTTCTCCTTCTCCTTCTTCTCCTTCTCCTTCTCCTTTTCCTTTCTCATAATCGAAATGGCAATTTATACTTAGCCAATACCTATGTCACACATTGTACATTAAATGTGTTATCTGATTTCAATCTTCTCAAGGACCTTATGGAATAGGTACTATGTTGGCCCTATTTTACATAGGAAAATATTAAGTTGACAAATCAAGGAATTTGTTCTAGGCTATTTATGCTGGATAAAAGTCAGAGCTGGATTTCTAAAGTGTATTTATTCTTAAACCCTTGCTTTTGCTAGTGCCAGTTTTTATTTTTTGGTCGTGGGGCCTGAACTCTGGGCCTGGGTGCTGTCTCTCAGCTCTTCAGCTGTCGACTAGTACTCTACCACTTGAGCTACAGTGCCACTTCTTATTTTTTCTGTCTATGTGGTGCTGAGGAATCGAACACAGGGCCTCATGCATGCAAGGCAAGCACTCTACCATTGAGCCACCTTCCCAGTCCAGTTTTTATAGTCACTTGAACATCAGTTATTAAAATGGGTAGTAAACTCTTTAGTTTCCAAGTTTGAGAAAAAAATTGAAATTAATTCTCCTGAATACTCACAGGGTCAGTTTTTTCCAATTGTATTTAGAAATTCTTAGTATATGACAGAAATGTTGGGGCAATTTAAAAGAACATTGTCAAAAGACTTTTGCAGTATATTAAGCCTCTTTCTATCCTTATCCCTCCTCCATCTCCACATTGTCTTCTAAAGTGCGGAACCTGACTTAAACATTGATTTCATTTCTGACTTTCATTCTGTATCTATTAGAATGTCAATAACTGTACCTTGTATCTTATTCTAGGTGAATATTGAGGCTCACAGCCTCCTCAGCCCCCAAAGATAAACTGAATGTCAAACATGACTGGAGCCTGATGCCTGTGGGTCATGTTTCTTCTAATCCTAGCTACTCAGTAGGATAAAATCTGGGAATCATGGTTCAAAGTCAGCCCAGGCAGGACACTCCATGAGACTCATTCCCAATTAACCACCCAAATGCCCAAAGTGGAGCTGTGGCTCAAGTAGTAGAGCACTATCCTTGAATAAAAAATCCTAAGAGACAGTTTCCAGGTTCTTAGTTCATGCCCCAATACCAATACAAAAAAAGTAAAAATAAAAATAAAAAATAAAAGAAATATTAGTTGACTACATGAGCTAAATTGTGAGATCGAGTTTTTGGATTTCTGCTTTTGTTCTTCACGATACTGGGGTTTGAACTCAGGACCTCACACTTGTTAAAAAGCATGCTGCTCCTTGAACTATATTCTCAGCCATTTATTTTTTGCTTTAGATATAGTCTTGTAATTTGCCTAGGACTGTCTAATGACCAAGACTTTCTGTGTAGTTGGGATTATGGGCCTAGGAACTATCACACCCAGGTGTCTTTGTTTTTGTTTTTTTTTGAGATGAGCTCTAATTAACATTTTATCCTGGCTGACTTCAAACTGTCAGCACAGAGAAATATTTTCCTCCAGCCTTTTTGTATATTTTCATGTAGTTTCAATCAAAAGTGGACTTTAAATTCTTAGTATAAAAAATCAACATTACAAGTCTTCTCTCATGTTGACACATACTTTTCATATGCACTGTATTACAAGATGATGAACTCAGCACAAACATAGTAGAACTTTCCCTTCCCTATGCCTTCTTGCCCTCACTTTCTCTGCAGAGAACTACAGTGAAGCTCAGAAGTTTGACCCAATGGTAACGTAGTGAAATAAAAACATTTTTTGCCAGTACTGGAGTCTCACATTTCACTTTTTCCCACACTCATGGTTTGCACCCTACAACTTGAGTCATTGACCCCACTTCCAGCTTTTCACTGGATTACTAGAGATAAGAATCTCATGGATTTATCTGTCAGAACTTTCTCTGAACTGAGATGTTCAGATCTCAGCATCATAAGTAAGTAGGATTACAGGCCTGAGCCACTGGAGCCAGCTTCAAATGTTTGGTTTTTCTTTTAAATCTTGTTTGCTTTGCATGACTTCTTGGCCTCTCTGTTTCTCAAAAAATATCTCAGGATCAGTGTGTAGACATATGTATGGGAAAGCAAGCAGAGTGAGGGGAGATTTAAGAGGAGAAGATGGGAAAGAATACTCAAGACATGTGCTTGACCTTTTCTCTTTTCCTTTGATATTCAGGCTTTAATTCCACTAATTCTCCTTATCAAGGCCAAGCTTGTCCCTTTGATTTCATGGGATGTTTGCCTTGCAATCTTAAAATAGTAGGATTCCAGTATTGCAAAGCCCTAGAATATAGGAAATTTTAGTTCCTTCTGAGGATAGAGTTAGTCAGGGAGATGTCACCACTGTCAGATTCTGTATTCACTTTCTTGGATGGAGACTATTCAGAAGTAGTGAGGAGTGTGTTCAGTGAGTAGTTGCTCTATGCCAAGTCTTACCTCTTTGATCAAGAGCAACAGTAGTTGGACAAAGAAAGAGTTGTGTTTCTTACATACTTTGGTTGTTTTTATGCTGGTTCTGAGGCTTGAACCAGGGCCTGGGCACTGTCCCTGAGCTTTTTTTGTTCAAGGCTAGAGCTCTACCACTTGACTTCCATTTTTAGCGTTTTGGGGGACGTTAGTTGGAGATCAGAATCTCATGGACTTTCCTGTGTGAACTGGCTTTGAACTGTGATCTTCAGATCTCAGTCTCTGGAATCTTTAGGATTATAGTCATGTGCCACCAATGATGCCAGCCCTCCGTTGTTTTAAGCAAGTATGTTTTTTTTTTATCTATGCAAGTAACTACCTGTTTTTTGCTTAGAAAAACAGAAAAGTGTTCTCTAGATAAAAGGTAAACTTTACTTTCTTCTTACTAACAATTTTAAAGCACTAGAGCTGGTCAAGATCTATGGAAACATTCAGTTTACACCCTTCATGGAGAGGCTGATTAAATGGGGAAATTACTTGTCTAAATCCACAGAGATGAGTCAGACACAAAGCTAAGAATAGAATTTATAGGTCCAGAACTCTACCCCAGTGCTTTTTGCATTGGGCCATATGACTCTTCTTGATGGATCTAAGTAAAAAGAGTGGGTACATAGACAAAATAGAGACAAACACTATTGCTTAACGATGGTAGTTTGTAGCAAAGGATAATAGAATGATAATAGCAAAATAGTTTGGTTGTGATACATGAGGCTCCAGGCTTGGGTTTCCCACAGAAAAGTGAAAATAAAAATAAATAAATAAATAAATAAAAACAGACAACCAGAGCTGTCAGATAGTATTATCAGAAGAAGAGAGCATAATGTAGGAGACAATAGTAGTGCCTTTGGAGATGGGGAAGGGTAAATGGGAGAATATGGTCAAAATGTATAAAATTTCAGTTGTACAATCAGTTGACCAAAGTTAATAGTACTGAATGTATACTTGGAAATTGCAAAAATTGATCTATTAACACACACACACACACACACTTTCTGAAGTGATAGACATGTTAAGAAACTTTATTTTGAAAATCATTTCACAATGTATCTACATATCAAAGCATCATCTTTTACACTGAAAATATAAAAAACATTCTTCCCTTTCTTTCTCTTCCTTTCCTTCCTTCTCTTTCCCTTCCCTTCCCTCAAGTCTGCTGCCCTCCCAACAAAAAAGAAAATAGACAAATTGTACTTTGTCAGATTAAAAAATTTCTGTGCATCAAAGGTCACTATCAAGTGAGTGGAAAATATTGTTAATAGAATAGATGAAAACTTTGGAGAGTATGATGGAAGGGGTGACATTGATCAAAATACATTGTACCCATAAACAGAAACATTGAATTGAAACCCATTTGTACTAATTATATTAATTAAACTATGTAAAAAAGAAAATATTTGCAAATCAGATATCAGATTTAATTAATATTCAGAACAAAAATCAATATGTTATTATTATAAAGAATTAAAATTATTGCAGATTATTTAGTTAAATAAAATAAGTTAGATCCATAAAGCATTAAATTATTTACTAATTTATATTAAATTGACTTATAAGTACTTTATATTTGACACATTTAATGAACTATTCAAATAACTGAAAATAAATTAGCTAATTAAAATTTAGCTATAATTAAAAATTAATATCTAGGACATAAAAATTGCTGCAACTCTACAACAAATAAATAGCCCATTTATAAATGGGGAAAAGAGCTCTAATTTACTTTTCTCCAAAGAGGTTATAAAAATGTCCCAAAACAAGCCAGATGCTGGTGTCTCATGCCTGGAATCCTAGCTACTCAGGAGGCTGAGATGTGAGAACCACGCTTCAAAACCAGACCATGAGATTCCTATCTCTAATAAACCACCAGAAAACTGGAAGTGGTGCTATGGCTCAAGTGGTAGAGTACTCACTTTGAGTTGAAGACCTGGGACAACGCCCATGCCCAGAGTTCAAGCCCTATGACTGACCAAATGGGAGGGAAGGAATGATAGAGGAAAAACAAAGGATGAGGCAACAATGCTTGATAATAAGTGTACTCATTACATTGCTTATGTAATTGTAACCCTTTTGTACTGTATTTTCACAATAAAAAACTTTCTTAAAAAATGTCCCAAAACACATGGAATGATGCTTATTACCATGAATAATTAAGGAGGCAGATTGAAATGTAAACCAGAGAAATAATACCATTTCTTATCAATTGTAAAGCCCATTATATTTTAAAAAGACAAGTTTTTGTGTTGATGAGAGTTTGGCTAGGTTGTAACTGTTAGTTCTTGTAGAATGACAAAGATTACAGGTAGCGTGGCACACACTAATGGCATTCAAAAAGTTTACCAGGATTTACACTGGCACATCCAATAGAACTTTTCCTCAACTATGTTCAGAGCAGCTTGGTACATGATATCTTAAAACCTAGCAAATGGATGAGATGCTTATAAAGGAAAATTCCACTCATGTGACAACACAGACATAGCTTGAGAGCATTATTATAAATTATGTAAGCCACTCACCAAAAGAGAAATAAATATATATTGTATTACATATGAGGTACCTAGTCAGAACCATAAAGACAGAAAGTGGGATAGTGGTATCTAGTGGATTAAATAGGGAAAGGGGATAGTTATTGGTAATGTGTGTACGTTCCTTTGGGGAATGTTTTAAATTTTATGGAGATGGATAGTTGTAATGGTGGCACAGCAATGTGAATGTACTTAATGATAGTGAATTATAAACATGGTTAAATAAGTAATTTTTGTAATGTATATTTTGCTACAATTAAAGAATGATATAGAGTAACATATATGTAATACTGGCATGTGAATGGAGAAACCATCATAATTACATAGTGATTTAAAGGTGAATACATTTCAAAAGTTCAAAACTTTGTACATGTGTGTGCAATCTGTGTCCATCTATACCTATGATATAGTACACATTTAATGGCAGAATAATATTCCATTTCATGGTCATGTCATATTGATGTAACAATGCCTTCACATTTTGATAATAGTCCCAATATATGATGTAAAATTTTCAGCATTTTGAAATGCACAGTTTTTTACCTTTTATTTTACTTATACAATATAAGCACAATGACAGAATTTCCTCAGCTCCTAAAGAAACCCCATACCAATTAGTAGTAACCTTCTATTTCCACTCCCATAAATACCTAGACATGAGAATCTATTTTCTGTCTATAAAATTATTTGCCTGATTTGGACAGGTAGAGTAAGAGATCATGATATGGATTTTTGCTTTTTGTACATATGTGATCCTTCGTAATTTTTTGTAAATGTTTTTGTGTATTTCTATGCACTGATCCTGGGGTTTGAACTCAGGGCCTGGGCATTGTCCTTTAGCTTTTTCATCAAGGCTGATTCTCTACCACTTAAGCCAATCTCCACTATTGACCTTTTGGTTGTTAATGCTGCCTGGGCTGGCTTTGAACCATTATCCTTAGTTCTCAGCCTCCTAAGTGGTTAAGATAATAGGCACGAGCCACCAATTTCTTGTACATAATATTCCTTTGATTAATCTATTATGACATAGATTACAAATTATAGTATGTCTCAGTGTTTCATTTTGTCTGAGTGAATTATATATTTTGCAATATTTTATTCCCACTTCAACTGAGGGAGTTTTCATCTACCTTTTATACATTATAAATAATGGTGCTATGAATACTTGCATAAAATTTTTGTTTGAAAATGTTTAATCCTCCAGCCATTTTAGTAGTCTTCTTTTTTATACCACAAAGCATTTTTTACTCACATTTTCCAATTTATTGACTTTTACTTTGTTTCAACAGTGTTTTGTGTTTTTCAGAGTATATGTTTTGCATTGCTTTTGTTAAATTTATTCTTAAATATATTTTTTATGATGTAATTCCATGAAACTATTAATTTTAATTTTATTTTATTGTTAAGGTTATTGGTACCTGGTGTCTTGTATATATGTTTGTCTGATTTGGGGAAGGGAAAGGGAACAACAAAATGGTGAGATAATTTCTGTTTTTGTCATATGTGGGACGTTGTATCCTTCAATCTTCCTAAATTCAGTTCCTCCTCATCATTTTAACTGGTTTGTTAGGCTTTTCTGTATGTAAGATAAAGCTATCTGAAAATATAGATAGGGTTTCCTTTTCTTTTCTAATCTCCCTTGCTTGGATTTCCAGGACATTATTGAGGACATGCTTGTCTTACCCCGATCTTAGAAAAATTTCAGTTTCTATTATTGTGTTATGTTGGCTTTGAATTTTTCTTTTTTTTTGGGGGGGGAGATCTGGTCATGGGGCTGAACTCTGGGCTTGGGCACTGTCCCTCAGCTCTTCAGCTCAAGACTAGCGCTCTACCACTTGAGCCACAGCGCCACTTCTGGCTTTTTTCTTTTTGCTTATGTGGTGCTGAGGAATCGAACCCAGGGCCTCGAGCATGCAAGGCAAGCGCTCTACCAGTGAGCCACCTTCCCAGCCCAGCTTTGAATTTTTCATAGATGTTTCTCTCACATTGAGGAAGTTCTTTTCCTTTCCTAGTTTATTGTGTTTTTTTTTTTAATATGCAGGGTTGTTAAATCTAGTCAATTTTTTCTGTGTCTAGTACTTTTGGCCATATTCTATTGGTATAGTGTATTTAATCTATTTTAAGTTTTGTATGGTAGACCAACCTTGACTAATCCAATACTTTTCAATGAGGCATTGCTGTCTCTTAGCGTTTTTGTCCAAGGCTAGCCCTCTTAACACTATAGCCATTTTCGCGACCACCTCAACCAGCAAGGAAGACGCGACCCGGGATTCTTCTCAATGCGGTTTATTCAGGAACCTTGTCTACAAGCTTCTCTCCTGCTTGCTTCTGCCCGCTTCTTCCTGCTTCTCTCCGCCTCTGCACCCCGTGCTCTGGTTATAAGCCTCCTGGATGGCCAATCCCGAAGCGCCACGTGGCATATACCGATAGGGTTGCAAACACGGAAGCAAACTAGGAGCCAAGTCATAGCCATATAAGGAGTTGTTTTTCTTACAGAGAGCATTCGTCAAGGAAGGTGGGAGCCAGCGCCATCTTTGGTCGCAGCTGCGCCATTTTTGCAGCCGCGCCATTTTTGCGGCCGCGCCATTTTTGCAGCCGCGCCTTACGGCAGCGCCGTCTTTGGTCGCGGCTCCTGCAGCTCTCCACAAGCCATAGCTCAACTTCTGGCTTTTTCATGGTTAATTGAACATAAGAATTGCATGGACTTTCCTTACTGAGTTGTTCAGATCTCAGCCTTCAGAGTAGCTAGCATTATAAACATGAGCCACTGGCACCTGACTGTTATTATTTTATACTTGTTACACACACACATGCACACACACACACGTTACAAACTCAACAACACATTTTGTTAAGTCATACAACTTTATTTTAATATAAGTTAAAGAACGAAATGAAAGTATATAGCTGTAATTTATTACACATTTATCATATTTATTATGTTCTCTTCATTTGTTTCTGTTTGACTTACTATCTCTTATTTCTTTAATATATAAGTTCATTGTCACATAACTATTTTGTGATAGTATGCTGTAGGCTCCAACATATAATCATATACCATTGTTTATATACTATTGTTTTGTTTACTTTTAATCAGTTAGGAGAACAAAAACTATATGCACTATTATTACCTTTTACAATTATATAATTGCCTTTGCATATATTTTTTTCATTTGAATTCAAACTTTTATATTGATTTAATTGCAATCTAGATAAAGAATGTCTTCTAATTATGGCCAGGTTATTTCATTTTTTATTGTAAAAGTGATATACCAAGGGGTTACAGTTACATGTCTGGTAATGAGTACATTTCTTTTGAATAGTGTCACTCATTCCCTCATTTTCTCAGATTTTTTTCCTATTATTTCTTATGAAGCAGATAAGGCAGGGGCTGGGAAGTTGGCTCAGTGGTAGAGCGCTTGCCTTGCATGCCTGAGGCCCTGGGTTTGATTCCTCAGCACCACATAAGCAAAAAGAAAAAAAAACCGGAAGTGGTGCTGTGGCTCAAGTGGTAGAGTGCTAGCCTTGAGCTGAAGAGATGAGGGACAGCGCCCAGGCCCAGAGTTCAGGCCCCACGACCGGACCGACCGACCCCCGCCCCCAAAGTAGATAAGGCAGCAAAGTATTTCCTCAATTTTTATTTCTATGGAAAGATCTTTACTTTGCTTTCATTATTAAGATAATTTTATTGGCTATACATTTCTCAATTGATCATCATTTTTCAGCATTTTCAAAATGCATTTCAGTACATACTGGCCTCCATTGTTTGTGATCAAAAGTCAACTGTTGTTCATACTGGAGTTTTTATGATGTCAAATTAGCTCTCTCTAGATGCTTTTACTACCTCCCCTTTCTCAACTTTCAGTATTTCCACTATGATATCTAGATGTGAGTACTTTGTATATATCCTATTTGAATTGAGCTCTTGAATAGTTGTTTCAATTCTTCTTTTTACTGCTTCTTTGTTATTTCTTGGAATCTTATGCATATATTGGGTTGTGTTCAAATGAGTCCCACACTTCTCAGAGGCTCTTCACTTTACTGTTTTATCTCTCTTTTATTTGGATTGCATATCTATTGTTCTGTCTTCAAATTTCTTCACTCTTCCTTTCACTAGTTCCAATATATTGCTGGTATCCTCCAATAAAATTTAAATTTTAGTTGTAATTTTTAACTCAATAACTTCCTTTCAGTTTGGTGTATAGTTTCTGTTATTTCACTGATAGTTTTCTGTGGTTATTTAAATATATCTTAAGTAGCTTCCTTGAGGTCTTTGTAAAGTCTAATATCTAGTCTTTATTACTGGTAATCTATTGCATAACTTTCTATGTGTCACATATTCACATTTCTTTGTTGGCTTTGTATACATTTTGTTGGAAAACTGGACTTTTAGTTAATATGTTGTAGGAGCTGCAAAGGCCAATCCTCTTTCAATGTTGTTGTAGCTTATTTTGTGACTTACCTAAGGAAACTTAAATAAACAACAACAAAACAAGATGCAAATCATTGAATCTATTTTCTCCATAATATGAGGAGTTTCAGTCTTCAGTCATTGTTGTGTGTATTATGACTCTATTATGATTTTAATTTTTCTTGGACTCCGTTTTATCCTTATCTTTCTATTAAGTTGTATTAACAGACTGTTCTCATTTCTACCATTCATATATTTTGAACTGCATGCTGATTGTTTAATGGATTGTTTATGGATTTCACCATAATATTTCACATATACATATGAAACATTTAATCAAATTGATCTCCTTGCTTTTTCTCACTTTCCTCATTCCCACTACCCCCTATTTTTCAACAGCTTTTTGTGAGTTTTGTTTTGCTACCTTATTCACATATTCAATGTATTTCATCATTTTTACTCTCTCACATTCTCTTTTCTTTCCCCCTCTAAAACTATCATCTAAAAAAGAAAAAGGCATCTAGAAAAATGATAATTCGTGAATATCCTTATAATGATTTTATAAGTATTAAATCAAAACAAAGATAACAGCAAAACAGACAAACCTGCAAGGGCCTGACACATTTGCTCACTCCAGCTATTTTGGAGTAAAGATGGGAAGAACCATGGTTTGAGGTCAGGCCAGTTAAAAAAGCAAGCATGACTCCATCTCAACAATAACAAAAAGCTAAGCATGGTGGTGCCTATCATTTCAGTAATGCAGGAAACATAAATAGGAGAATCATATTCCCAAAGTACCTAGGCAAAAATGACACATTTTATTTTCATATAACCAAAACAAAAAAGGAGGCATGGTTCATGTGCTAGAATACCTGTGTACCAAGGAGAAAGACTTGGATTCAAATGCAGGTGTTGCTAAGAAATTACACACAAAACAAATAATCCAATTAACAAATAGGTAAGTGAACTGAACATTTTTCAAGAAGTGTAACTAACTATACCATCAGAAAGTAAACAACAAGGGCTGGGAAGGTGGCTCAGTGGTAGAGCGCTTGCCTTGCATGTATGAGGCCCTGGGTTCGATTCCTCAGCACCACATAAGCAAAAAGAAAAAAGCTGGAAGTAGCACTGTGGCTCAAGTGGTAGAGCACTAGCCTTGAGCTGAAGAGCTGAGGGACAGGGCGCAGGCCCAGAGTTCAGGCCCCACGACCGGACTCCCCCCCCCAAAAGAAAGTAAACAACAAATGCTGGTGAAAATGTAGGGGATAATAGAACCCTTATGCACTGTTAGTGGGAATACAAATGAATCCAGCTACTATAGAAATTAATATGAAGGTTTCTTAAATAAACTCAAAATAGGAATAATTATGATCTTCTGTACTACTCAAACATTTATCGAAAAGGATGGAGGTTAATGTGAATGTTTATAGCAGCACTACTCACGAGAGCCACAATATAGAGTAAGCTAATGTCTGAATAGAGATTCTTTAAATAATTTAATAATTAAATGCTCACTAATTATGACCATATAAGATGGTGCTAAATGAGATGAACTCCAAGACACTGACACAAGAGGTTTTTCTTTGTTGTTCTTGTTCTCAATGTACTAGGTTATTTCTTTTTTCTTTTGTGTTTTCCCCCTAAGGTTGATCCCCTGTTGTCACTATATTCAATTGTGGCACTCTGGGTACTGAATATACATTTATCTGAACTAGAGAAGGAAAGTGGAACAACAAAATGGTGAGACAAAGGACAAAGTGGGACTCTATGCAACCGCGATACTCACAAGACAATATGTTAGAAATGATCTGTACAACTTGGAGGGGGAATTGGGAAGGGGGAGGAAAAGAGGGAGAAAAAGAGAGGGGCTAACAAGTTAGACAAGAAATATAATCATTACCTTACTTATGTAATTTTAACCTTCTGTACATCACTTTGACAATAATATTAAAATAAAAAATAAAAATAAGAAAAATTTAAATGTTCTGTTAATTTCTGAAGTCTTTCTGTGTCTGTGTGTGTAGTGTCATGCTTTCAATTCTCTGATAATATACAAATTTATTTATTTCATTTTTTTCTTGTGCAGAGCTCCAAGCTTGGCCAGTTAGGAGACTAAGGTTCTACTATGTCTCTCTTGGGTCTGTGCACAGCTGAGCACTTTTCTATCTTGCTTGTGTTTGTAATTTCTCATATCTGCTTTTGAGACTTTTGGCCAGCCTCTTTGTTGCCAATTTAAGCAGGTGCAACGTTGAACAATTACCAGTGGTTACTTTTATACAATTTCCCTAAGCATATATCCTTTCCTACTGATGACAGTTCTCTGGGAGTGGAAACTTTTTTAAAACTCCAGGCCTGTTCTTCACATTTCAGTGGCTTCTAGACTACTGTTTGTCACAGTCACTTTAGTTCAGTATGCACTAGAAATATTTGCCAGAGTTCTTATTGATTTTATGGAGAATCATCCCTTGATGTTAGTTCTTGCCCTGCCGTTCCTTTTTCATACACAATCTTTCCTCAAATAGTTTAGCACCAATATCCAAGATTCTTATTGCATTTTTTTCTCAATTTCTTTTTGTCCTCAAGTTGACTTTTATGAGCATATGATAGCTATAGTAAATCTAACCATCATATTCTCACACAAGAGCAAATAAAGGCATAAAAACATATAGCTTATTTGTGTCTCTTTTTAAGGATTGAAGAAGTCGTCTTAAATCCTTGCTCTACACATCCATATGACTAAACTTTCCCTTATATCTAATTAGCCAGATTATATTGTATACGTATTCATTTAGCTAGGAGAATGTTTTTCTATTATTTTCTCAAATTAATCAAATCAGTATCTGGAGCTGGATAGATAGAGGAGCCAGCGTTTACTAAGTTTAATGGCTGCACAGACATATATGTCCCTATGAAAAAATCATTTAGTTTTTAAATAATGAGTTAGAAGGTATGGATATGTCACTTTGTCAGGAAAGAAAGTCATAGTGATGTACTAGAATCATAAAAAATTATGAAAAGTAATAGAGGGATTTCATTAAACCTACATATCAGTTTGGATAATATTGCAAATTTAATATTGTCTTCTAATCTATTAACAGGGAATCATTTCCATGTATTGGTACTTGAAATAGTCTGTACTTTTCAGTATCGAGGGTTTTCACTTCCTTGGTTAAAGTTCTTCCTAAGCATCGTTTCTGAAGTTGTTATAAATTGGTTTCCTTAATTTTTTTCAGATTGTTCACTGTAAATATACTTAAAATACAAATGATCTTTGTGTGTTAATGTTGTATCCTATGACTTGCTGAATTCATGTAGGTGTAAGAGGAGTATGATATCTAGGAACAATTTGGATATCTTATATTTTTTCATTGCTTTCACTGATATGTAAAAATATACAAATTGTGCATATTGGTGAAGTATCTTGTGATATTTTGATTTATGGGTACAACATGTAATGTTGGAATCAAATTAAGCAAGTCGACCTTCTCTATCATCTATCATTCATTTTCTTCAGGAATTTTTAGATGTGCAATATGTAGTTGTTATCTGTTGTCACTATACTGTGAAATACCACATTGGAGGTACTTATATCTACCTATAACTTACTGGTCATTGATAAACCTTTCCCTATCACTCTCTCCCCACCCCTTACTTTCTCTAGCCTTTGCAAAGCACTGTTCTACTTTCAACTTCTTTAAATCTTTTCATATTTCACTTAAAAGTGAGATTGCATAACAGAATGATCTCAAGTTCTATCTATCCAGTTTCATAAATGATAATATTTTTATTATTTTTATGGCTGAATAATATTCTATCTTGCATACACACCAAATTTTAGCATTTATTATTTACTAATAGACTGTTAGATAATTTCCATCTCTTGGCTTTATCAATTGGTGTTTCTACCAACATTGTGTACATAGGTTCCTTTTCTCATACTCTCCATCACTTGTTCATTTTTTGTTCTTTTGTTAATAACCTTTCTATCTGGAGTGAGGTAAAATCTTATTATGGTTTTGATTTCCATTTCCCTCATGATTCATGGTTTTAAGCCCTCTTCACACATCTGTCAGAAATTTGTTCACCTTTTGAGTAGTATTTACCCAGGGACTTCATCCATTTTTAACAATTCAATTTACATTTTGTTAATGAGGTTTTTAAAAGTTTTTTGTAAATTTTGGATAATTACTCCTTTTGTTGTATGACTTATACTATTTTCCCCATTTGCATGTTGATTCATTTTTTGAATTATTTCATTTTAAAAGTCTTGTCTAGGTTTGCTTTATTCTTGCCCAGGTTTTTGGGATCATATCAAAGATGATGTTATCTTGTAGGGATTTCATACTTTCAGATCTTACATTGTAAGCCTATATTCAGTTTTTAGTTCATTCTTTTACAAAGGCTAAGATATGGACGTGTGTATATGAATATGCATGTGTATATCCAGTTGCCCCAGTACCATCTTTTAAGAGGTTGTCTTTTCACTATGTTTTTCTTTCTGGTTCCAGGCATCAAATTTGGGGCCTCACACTTGAGCTACACCTCCAAATCTTCTTATTCCCAGATCGTTCAGGAGATGGAGTCTCTTGAACTTTTTTTTTTTGCCATGATTGGCTTTGAATCAAGATATTTCAGATCTCAGTCTCATCCACCTGGGAGCTTTGCCCTTTTTAAAAATTAGAAATATGCATAGTTACAGCTTTGTTCTTTTTTGATGACAATGACTATGGCTTTTAGCAGGTCATAAGCCAATCATAAGGCAAAAGCCCATTTTCTAAGTATGGATTTAGAAAAACCCTGAACCAGGTGCCCTAAAATGCAAATCAAAGATTCGAATGGTAATGATACAATTGAAAGAAAGTTCCATGAATTCAAAGATGAACTGTACTGTATCAGTCGAAAATCTTTGGAATTCTGTCATTTTTTACTCCCCCAAATGACTTTGCATTCTTTTTTCCCCTCTCCTTTCCTTCCTTTCTTCCTTCTTTCCTTCCTTCCTCCCTCCCTTCCTTCCTTCTTTCCTTCCTCTCTTCTTCCCTCCCTCCCTCCCTCCCTTCTTTCTTTCTTTTTTCTTTCTTTCTTCCTTCCTTCCTTCCTTCTCTTTCTTTCTTTCTTTTATCTCTCTCTCTCTTTTTCCTTCTTTATGTTTCATTTTTATTTTGGGATTGTCACAATATTTGTGTAAATTCATGAAGTATATTGTGATATTTCTATGTGTATGTGTTATACAATGAATTATTTTCATATCTATTACCTTAAACATATTACTTCTAAATGGTAGATGAGTATGTTCAAAATAGTCTCTTGTTTTGAGATATATAATACATTGATATGTATGACTGATTTTAGAAACTTAAACCAGTTTTAAAGACATAGTACACTTGAAAACAAAGCACACATGTACACCCACATCTACACCCATACACATGAGTGATTTTTTGACTGTGGCTAAATGCCAGATCTATGGAAAACCTATTATGTCTAAAACTTTCCATGTGGATCAAAAGGGGACAGTAAATGTTATTGGTTGTCTACTTAGCATCATTTTTGTACTTTATACACTGCTCCAGGCAATCTGTGCTTCATGGAAGGTCAGTCTCATTCCAGCTCTCACCTAAGTCTCAATCTCAGATAATACCCTTAGACCAGGGTATTATCACCCATACCACAGTGTTCATTTGAGAACCTCATCCTAAGCCAACAACCATTGGCATTCTCCCAGCTATAGTAGTTGTGTTAGGAAGATCATATGACCTAATTCAAGTCAGTATGATGACAGAAATGAAAGAAAATTGCCAACAATGACCATGTCCTCTCTGCTTCTGCATTTTCCATTTGTGCCTAAAAGTGTTAAAAGCAATTTGCTATGGTGAGAGTATACAAAGGAAAGTGTCAGCATACAGAATAGGTACAGATAAGAAGACACCAAAGTTTCCAACTGAAGTGGTTTGAGTATTCATTGATGTAACCACTGACAAGAAAGGACAAAGTAAGAATGACATGGCTTGAGGGGAAAGATTAATATGAATTTGGACATGCTGAAATTGAATAAATAGTCATTATCAAATTTGGTGTATTAACTTAAATGGAATACCTAAATCTAAATAAAACCAACACAGAAACTAAGCCTATTTTCTTGTTTCTTAAAGTTGTATAAATGAAGTCTTTAAATTCAGACTTTTGCAGTCTGCTATTCACTTCTTGAAGCCAAATCATTTGAACTTACCTGGTGCCTACAAACTAATGCCTTTCTTTAGGCTCTCACATAGCCTCAGGGGGTTTTGGTATTCAGTAGCGTGATGTGCTGCTATTGTTGCCAACTTGGCACCAATTCCAGTACCCAAAGAGGCCAATTAATATGACCAAATGTTCTTATTGTGTCCATTTCATAGTACTCTTTTTTTCACTTGAACAGTCCCAGCACTGATGTTGAAGAGAAAAAAAATCCTTTCCTACCAATTGAATGCTTAATATCCAACCACAAAACCATATTGTGTTACTTTAATTTGTTTTTACTGCTAAAATAGAATATCTGACATAAGACACATTATAAACTATACAATTGCATTGCAGTTCAATGTGTGATGAAAACCTCTCTGTACTTCTAAAATAGGGCTTTGTTGATGTGTACTTCAGTACAAGGTAGGAGGGTTAGAAAGAGTGAGATAGAAGGGACCAACTCTATTCTTGTGACACTGTTAATCTTATTCATGAGTACAGGAGACTTCTGTCCTAATTCCTCCTCAAAGGTCCCACCTCTTAATACTGTTACAATGACAGAGACATAAACAACATGAAATTCAGAGGGCACAGACATGCAAAACCACAGTAACATTCTTTCTGTTTCATGTAGATAATCAAACGGGAGGCATCTTTAATGTTATTTGCTTATTGTCAGTGTCTCTTTCCCAAGGGAATTGGCACTGATTCAGAGAGCAGTTAGTCCATCTGTGGCAATGTATTTCTTCTAGTTCTCAGCTTGTAACTTTTACTTTCACACTGATGTAGATACTTTTCTGCCCATTTCTCAGCTGTGAAGGTAGAAAGGAGTCAATACAAGAGCCAAAGGGTATCCTCTGGACTGATTATTCTGAAACCCATAAGATACAGCATTCTAACCCAGAAGTACTTTAACTTTCTTGCTCCTTGATTTCCCAGAGTAAGATCTTCCAGCACTGTGGACATGCTAGAGTGTACCTGAATATGCTAAATATGCCCAGACAGTGGGTATAAACATACAGTACATGGCTTTAGACTCAAGAAGCTCCCAGTCAATGAGATATATGCCAAATGTCTGCTTCTCCCCACCAAGCCAACAATTTACAAGATCAAGGTCTAAACCCCAGCAACCCCCACTTCCATACTCAGATCATTTCCTACGAATCTAAATTTTCCCTCAGTGTGGGACAGAACTAGTCACTGAATGAAAATAGATATGGACTACCTGAAAACTACCTTTCCTATATGCCAAGAAAGTTCTATATTGGGTTCCAATCCTCAAGTCATTATACAGGGCATATTTGTGAAGTAGGGAAGTATCATCATAACCAAAAGTTACCTATGATATTTTAGATAGCACATAACTTTTAAGGACATCTGTGTACACTTGCCTAAGGATCTGCTGACATCAGCTGAGCATAATGACTCCATACATAATTTCCATACACCTCACAACTTATTGATCTTATTGTAGTTGAGGTCCTTGTCCATTTTAAACTTTGAAAGGGAGGAGAATTTGAAGCACAAGAGTTATTAGCACTAATAAAAATTCCAAAGTACTTGACAAGAAGGAGGATCAAAACAATCCACTTACCTTACTAAGCAGTCTTTGTTTGTATGTTTGTTTATTTATTGGATATGAAGTCAGTGCCTCATGCTTATTCAACAGGTGCTTTACCACTTGAGCCATTTTCTTGCCCTATTTTGTCAGTCCTAGGGCTTGAACTCAGGGCCTAGGAGCTGTTCCTGAGCTTCTTTTTGTTCAAGGATAGTGCTCTACCCCTTGAGCCACAGCTCCACTTCCAGCTATTTTGGCAATTTATTGGAGATAAGAGTCTTACAGACTTTCTTGCCTGGGCTGGCTTCAAACAGAAATCCTCATGTATCAGCCTCCTCAGTTTTAGGATTACAGTTATGAGCCACTGGTGCCCAGCTCCCAGGACTATTCTTTTTTTTTAATTTTATTGTATTTTAAAGATGTTGTACAGAGGGGTAACAATTTCATGAGTAAGGTAATGAGTACATTCCTTGAACATTGTTACCAACTCCTTGTTTCTTTCCTACTATCTCTCCCCTCCCCCACCTCCCCACTTCTCCCCCCTACTGGTATGTACTACTTCCAATCTACCTTTTTATCCTTTTTTGTTTTTGTTTTTTAATTAATAAGCTTTGTGTGTGTGTGTGTGTGTGTGTGTGTGTGTGTGTGAAAATACCATACAGAGGGGTTACAATTACATGAGCAAGGTAATGAGTACATTTCTTATCAAGCATTTTTACCTCCTCCTTTGTTTCCCCTTCCCCTCCCTTCCTTCCCATCACCTCCCCCACCCCTTGCCCCCCAGCCCCCCAACGCCAAAGTTGTAAAGTTCGTTTTTTGATATAACGTCTTGTACATCTCATTGTTACAATGGGTCCATCTGTATCCTTATTAAAACAATTTGTTTTTTTCCCTTCCCCTCCCCAAATTATACCAACATCAAATGCAGTGAAAATAGGGGTTATACCGTGGGGGAGGGACATACAAAGCAAAAAAAAATCATCTTATAAATATGTTAGAAACAATAGCAAGAAAGAAAAGCCATTTGAGTCCTTTTCTTGGGGTTCATTTGGCCTAACATCAACTTATCTGACCATTTCTGCTTGTCTCAAACATATACTAGTAGATGAATGGATCAAGAAAATGTGGTATATATACACAATGGAATTCTATGCCTCCATCAGAAAGAAAGACATTGCCCCATTTGTTAGGAAATGGAAAGACTTGGAAAAATTTATATTAAGTGAAGTAAGCCAGGCCCAAAGAAACATAGGTCCCATGGTTTCTTTTATTTTTTTAAAAAAATTCATTTTATTGTAAAGATGCTGTTCAGAGGGTTTACAGTTTCATGAGTAAAGCAATGAGTACATTACTTGTCAGCATTGTTACCTGCTCCCTTGTTGTTCTTTCCCTCCCCCACTTCCCTCACTCCTTCCCCCCACCCCCAAAGTCATAAAGTTCATTTCCAACATAGTGTCTTGTGGGTATCATTATTGCAATTGATAATCATGTGTCCTTGTTTCAGCGTTTCTTAGTTCCCTTCCCCTCCTCAAATTAGGAAAATGTATATGCAAGATGCAGGGTACCAAAATGAACAGTAACGACAGGATATATACCATAGGGGGAAGAACATACAAAGGGGAAAAAAATCACATAGTACATTAAAAACAACAACAACGAAGAAAGACCACTTGTGTGTCTATATCTGGGGGTTCATTTCACTTAGCATCACCTTATATGGTCATATGTGCATAGCTTTTGAGCTTTTTTGCTCATCTGATAAAATTATCCTAGACATACACTAATTATTGCAAATGAGGGAAACCGTGGGGACTATATTTCTTTGGGTCTGGCTTACTTCACTTAATATAATTTTTTCCAAGTCTTTCCATTTCCTAACAAATGGGACAGTGTCATTCTCCCTGATAGAGACATAGAATTCATACACACACACACACACACACACACACACACACATATACATATATATACAAATATATACATATATATGTATACATATATACATATATATGTGTGTGTAAATATCATGTTTTCTTTTTCTTTTTTATTGTAAAAATACTGTACAGAGGGGTTACAGTTACATGAGTAGGGTAATGAGTACATTTCCTATCGAGCATTGTTACTTCCTCCTTTGTTTTTCCCCTACCATCCCTTCTCTCCCCAACTCCCCAACTCTTTCCTCCTCCCCCGCCCCGACATTGTAAAGTTTGTCTTCAACATAGTGTCCTGTACATCTCATCATCACAATGGGTCAACCTGCATCCCCATTTAAGCATTACTTTATATCCTTCCCCTCCCCAGATTACAAAAATGTATATACAAGATGCAGAACACTGGAATCAAATACAGTGAAAACTGGGGTAAACCGTGGGGGAAGAACATACAAAAGACACAAAAGAATCACATTCTGCATTATAAGTACACTAAAAACAACAGCAAGAAAGAAAAAACCACTTGTGACCTTGTCTTGGGGTACATTTCATTTAACATCATCTTATATGGTCATATGTACATAACCTTTGACCTTCTTTACTTGTCCTAGACATGTACTAGTCATTGCAAACAAGGAAAACCATGGTAACTATATTTCTTTGCGCCTGGCTTACTTCACTTAATATAATTTTTTCCAAGTCTTTCCATTTCCTAACAAATGGAGCAATGCCATTCTTTCTGATGGAGGCATAGAATTCCATTTGTGTGTGTGTGTGTGTGTGTGTGTGTGTGTGTGTGTGTGTGTGTGTGTGTGTGTATTACATTTTCTTGATCTGTTCTTCTACTGAGGGGCTTCAGGGTGGTTCCATATCTTAGGTATGGTGAATAATGCTGCGATAAACATGGTTGTGCTGGTAGCTTTAGTGACTTTGTTTGTGATCTTTGGGTATATGCCCAAAAGTGGGATTTTTGGGTCATAAGGGAGCTCTATATGAAGTCTTTTGAGGAAACTCCATACTGCTTTTCAAAGTGGTTGAACAAGTTTATATTCCCACCAACAATGCAGTAGGATTCCTTTTTGGCCCCATCCCCTCCAGGATTTGTTGTTACTAGATTTGTTGATTATATATCTGGGTGAGGTAGAATCACAATGTTGTCTTGATTTGCATTTCTTTTATGGCTAGAGAAGTTGAGCATTTCTTCATGTGTTTATTGGCCATTCTTATTTTCTCTTCAGAGAAGTCTCTCTTTAAGTCTTTAGCCTACTTATTAATGGGGCAGTTTTTTCTTTGAGGATTTCTTTTGGGGGGGATTTAATATTTTGAGTTCCAAGTATATTTAGGTAAGAGACCCTGGTCCATTGTATGGTTAGTGAAGATCTTCTCCCAATCTGTAGGTTTTCTATTGATCTTGCTGGCTATGTCCTTTGCCATGTAGAAGTTCTGCAGTTTCATGTAATCCCATTTGTCCAACTTTTCTTTGATTTGCTGATTTATCATGTTTTCTTGATCCATTCTTGTACTGAGGGGCATGTGGTTTGGTTCCATATCTTAGCTATGGTAAATAATGCTTCAATAAACATAGTCATGCTGGGTAGCTTTAGTAAAGCCTTGCTTGTGATCATTCGTGTAAATGCCCAGAAGTGGGATTGCTGGGTCATAGGGGAGCTCTATG
>NW_012267358.1:187566-218790 GCF_000151885.1 Dipodomys ordii | reverse complement strand
TGGGTCATAGGGGAGCTCTATGTGGAGTCTTTTGAGGAACCTCCATACTGCTTTCCAAAGTGGTTGAACAAGTTTACACTCCCTCCAACAATGCAGTAAGGTTCCCTTTTGGCCACATCCCCTCCAGCATCTGTTGTTATTAGAGTTCTTTTTTTTTAGCATTTTTTTTTATTGTGAAAATACTGTACAGAGGGGTTACAATTACATGGGCAAGATAGTGAGTACATTTTTTATCAAGCATTGTAGCCTCCTCCTTTGTTTCCCCTTCCCATCCCTTCCCAGCCTCCCCCACCCACCCAATCCTCCCCGCCCCACCAAAGTTGTAAAGTTTGTTTTCAACATGACAACTTGTACTTCTCATTGTTGCAATGGGTCCACCTGTATCCTTATTTAAACGACTTTTTTTTCCCCTTCCCCTCCACAAATTATACCGACATCAAATACAGTGAAAGCAAGGGTTATACTGTGGGGGAGTTCTTGATTATAGCCATTCTAACTGTGGTAAGGTGGAATCTCAAGTTGTTTTGATTTGCATTTCCTTTAAGGCCAGAGAAGTTGTGTGTATATTGACCATTCTTATTTTTTCTTTAGAGAAGTCTCTTTTTAAGTCTTTAGCCCACTTATTAATCGGGCTGTTGTTTCTTTGAGGATTTGTTTTTGGAGGATTTAATTTTTTGAGTTCTAAGTATTTTAGATATGAGGCCCTTGTCTGATTTATACCTAGTGAAGATCTTATCCCACTTCATGGGCTTTCTATTGATTTTGCTAGCTATGTCTTTTGCCATACAGAAGCTCTGAAGTTTAATACAATCTCATTTGTCCAATCTTTCTTTGAGTTGTTGTGTTTCTGGGTCTTTATTAAGGAAATTTAGGCCTGTGCCAAGGAGTCCTAGAATTTCTCCTATTCCTTTCTGTAATGTTTTCAGGGTGTCTGCTTTGACTTCGAAGTTTTTGATCCATTTGGAGTTGGTTCTGGTGCAGGGTGATATATAAGGATCCTGTTTTAGTTTTCTACATGTGTTTAACCAATTTTGCCAGCACCATTTACTGAAGAGGCTTTCTTCCATTCTATTTTTTTAGCTCCCTTCCATTGGTTCTCAGGTCTGTTCTTGTGCCAATACCAAGCTGTTTTGATTAATATGGCTTTGTAGTAGAGTTTGAAGTCTTCTATTGATATTGCTCCAGAACTGTTCTTTCTGCTAAGGATTGTTTTTGCTATTTGTGGTCTTTTATTGTTCCATATGAAATTTTTTCTATTTCATTGAAGAAAGCAGTTGGGATATTGATGGGTATTGAATTGCATTTGCAGATAGCCTTTGGCAGTATTTCCATTTTCACAATGTTAATACTCCCAATCCAGGAGCATGTGGGTTTTTTCCACTTCCTTTGTTCTGCTTTAATTTCTTTTTTCAGGTTTTAAAGTTTTCATCACAGGGTCCTTCAATTCTTTAGTTAATTCCTTGGTATATTATTTTTTTTTGTGGGGCTAATACAAATGGAGTTACTTTCCTGATTTAAGCTGTGTTCTTATTATTGGCATAGAGAAAAGCCATTAAGTTTTGAGGGTAAATTTTGTACTCTGTTACTTTGCCAAAGTTCCAAATCAGCTCGAGTAACTTGGTAATGGAGTTCATGGGGTCTTTAAATACATGATCGTTTCACTTGCAAAGAGGAGAGTTTTCCTTCATTTTTCCTTATTTGGATCCCCTTTATGTATGCAACCTGTCTTACTGATCTTGCTAGGCATTCTTAAACTAAATTGAAGAGAAGTAGAGAGAGTGGACATCCTTGTCTTGTTCCTGAGTTTAGAGAAAATGGCTTTAGTTTTTCACCATTAAGTATAATGCTGGCTGTATTTTTGTCATACACAGACTTTAATATATTGAAGAATGTTCCCTGGAAACCTAATTTCTCCAGAGCTTTCATAATAAAGGGGTGTTGGATCTTTTCAAATGCTTTTTATGCATCTATTGAGATAATCATGTGGTTCTTATCCTTTCTCTTGTTGATGTGATGAATTACATTAATTGATTTGGGTATAATCAACCATATTTGTATCCCTGAATAAATCCTGTTTCATCATGGTATATGTTTTTTTTTTTTGATGACTTGTTGATGTCGATTGGCCAGAATTTTGTTGAGAAGTTTTGCAATGATGTTCATCAAAGTAATGGGTCTATAGTTCTCTTTCTTTGATGATTCCCTGTCTAGTTTTGGAATGAGGGTTATGATGGCTTCATAGAAAGAGTTTGGTAGTGAACTTTCACTTTCAATTTCATTGAAGAGTTGGTCTAGGCCTATTTTTTTGCTTTAGTTATTTTTCAGATAAGAACTCAAATTCTGCTTTAGGCCAGGCTTAAACTGTTATCCTCCTACCTATTCCACTATATAGCTGGGATTACAAACCCATGCCCAGCTCATTGATTGAGATGGGTTTCTCTAATATTTTAATTGCACTAGACTCAAACGATGATCCTCATAGTTGCTAGGATTAATCAAGGAACTAGGATTAGCCTATGATGAGGAGGTTTTGACAATATACTTTGATAGTTAATATTCATGGATAACAAGATAGCAAAATACCATACTTTATTGGATTCCTTGAATGTGAAGAAAGGTTGGACAAATGGGATTGCATGAAATTGCAGAACTTCTGCATGGCAAAGGATACAGCTAGCAAGATCAATAGAAAGCCCACGGATTGGGAGAAGATCTTCACAAACCATAAAATGGACAAGGGTCTCATATCTAAAATATACCTGGAACTCAAAAAATTAAATCCCCCAACAACAAATCCTCAAAGAAACAAATGCCCAATAAATAAGTGGGCTAAAGACTTAAAGAGAAACTTCTCTGAAGAGAAAAGAAAGATGGCCAATGGACACATGAAGAAATGCTCAACCTCCCTAGCCATAAAAGAAATGCAAATCAAAACAACACTGAGATACCACCTCATCCCAGTTAGAATGGCTATAATCAAGAACTCTAATAACAACAGATGCTGGAGGAGATGTGGCCAGAAGGGAACCCTACTGCATTGTTGGTGGGAGTGTAAACTTGTTCAACCACTTTGGAAAGTAGTATGGAGGTTCCTCAAAAGACTTCACATAGAGCTCCCCTATGACTCAGCAGTCCCACTTTGGGACATTTACCCAAATGATCACAAACAAGACCATACTAAAGCTCCCTAGCACAACTATGTTTATTGCAGCACTATTTACCATAGCTAAGATATGGAACCAACCCAGAATGGATCAAGAAAATGTGGTATATCTATACAATGGAATTCTATGCCTCCATCAGAATGAATGACATTACTCCATTTGTTAGGAAATGGAAAGACTTGGGAAAAATTATATTAAGTGAAGTAAGCCAGGCCCAAGGAAACATAGGTCCCATGGTTTCCCTTATTTGCAATAACTAGTATATGTCTGAGACAAACAGAAACTGTCAGACAAGTTGATGTTAGGCAAAATGAACCCCAAGATAAGGATTCAAATGTTTATTTTTCTTTCTTGAGATTGTTTCCAATATATTTATAAGATGATTTCTTTGTTGCTTTGTATGTACCTCCCCCAGGTATAAGCCCTGCTTTCACTGTATTTGATGTTGGTATAATTTGTGGAGGGGAAGGGAAAAAAACAAACTGTTCAAATAGGGTTACAGGTGGACCCATTACAACAATGAGATGTATAAGACGCTATGTTGAAAAATGAACTTTACAACTTTGGCAGGGTGGGGGGGGGGAGGGGGGGGGGTAGGGAGGTGGGGGTGGAGAGGGGAAGTGATGGTATGGGAAAACAAAGGAGGAAGCAACAATGCTTGATAAGAAATGTACTCACTATCTTGCCCATGTAATTGTTACCCCTCTGTATGGTATTTTCATAATAAAAAAATAGTATCAGAGAAAACTAAATCAAATCCACAAAAAAAGGGTCTGGGTAACAACCTAGAAACTATTTAGTAGAGCCAACAGAGGAAGAACACAGGCAACCATAAATGAGGGCAATTCATATGAAAATTACATGATGAGAGAGTATGTTAGGATACAGTTTGCAAGCCTATCCCAGTTGCCCCAGGAGGAAGGAAAAGCAGAAGTCTCCATAGGCCAGCAGTGTAGAAAATGTAGAGAGAGGGCTGGGGAGGTGGATCAGCTGTAGAGTGCTTGCCTTACATGCATGAGGCCCTGGGTTCGATTCCTTAGCACCACATAAGCAGAAAAAGCCAGAAGTGGCACTGTGGCTCAAGTGGTAGAGCCCTAGCCTTGAGCTGAAGAGCTGAGGGACAGTGCCCAGACCCAGAGTTCAGGTCCCATGACCAACAAACAAACAAACAAAAAAGACAATATATAGAGAAAACCTACAAATGGAAGACGAAGATAAATGCAACCTATGGCATGTAGATAAGATTGATACTCAGTAATTAAATAAAAAGAAAATTAAAATTAGGAAAGAACTGTATATTACAAAACAATAAAATCATAGGTATTACTACATACATTTGAATAACAGCTATGAATACTAATAGTCTCTATTCTCCAATCAAAACCAATAGATTTGCATGTGTTGGATTAAAAAAAAGATTTAATCATCTGTTGTCTACAGGTAATGTACCTCACTGGCTAGGATAATTCAAGCTTAAAGTTTAAGGGTGGGAAATTTTTCCCAATATATTGGAGCCTCATAGCAAATGAGAGTAGCTCTACTCATATTTGGCAAAGCAGACTTTAAAACAAAATTAATAGATAGACATAAAGATCACTTCATATTAATAAAGGGAACAATCTACCAAGAGAAGATAACTTTAAACAACTTTATTGATATTTATGACAATACTGAATATAATAGCACAAATAAATCTCAATGAAATAACCGTGACTTTGATACTTCACTCTCAGAAACAGATAAGTCATCCAGACCTTCAAAACAATCAATCAGAAAGCCTCAGAATTAAATGACACCATAGATAAAGTAGACTTAACAGATATCTACAAACCTATCTATCCAACAATAGCAAAATAAGCATTGTTCTCAGCATTCTATGTAACTTTCTCCAAAAAATTCATATTTTAGGACATAAAGAAAATCTAACAAATATAAGAAAGTAAAAATTACCTCTTGTATTTTTCAGATCATGGTGGAGTCAAAATTTAGAACTACAGAAAAAATATCACAGAAAATGATAAAACACTTGAAAACTAAGCCACATACTGCTGAGCTATTAATGGGTCATCAATGAAAAAAGGGGGAAACAAAAAGTTCTATAATTGAAAATATAATTTTCCAGAAACATTTGGAAAGTGGTGCTAAGAGGAAATTTATAGGTATGAACATTTACGTTAAAATTAGAGAGATCTCAAATAAATAGATTAACGATGTATTTCAAACTTAGAAAAAAAAACAAGAATAAGGCAATCTTTAATTAGTAGGTGGAAAGAATAAAAATCAAGACAGAAATTAATATACCCAAACTAAAAAGCAATATAAAGAATCAATGAAACCAATTTGGCTCTTTTAATAGATAAATAAGCTTGACAAAGCCTTAGTCACACTAATAGAGAGATGGAGTGGAAAGACACAAACTAATAAAATTTGAGACTAGAAAGCAGACAACATGCAACAAATGTAGCAAATACCAATATGAGTGGAGAATCCTTTCAAAACACATATTCTCATAAACTGAAAATTCTAGAAGGAAAGGATAAATTTCTAGACTCACATGATCTGCCTAAATTGACTCAGGAGTATATTAACCACTTAAACAGACCTATAATGAGCAACAATGTTACAACAGTGATAAAGAGATTCCAAAAAATGAAAAGTCAGGATGAGATGGGTTCATTGTCAAATTCTACCAGATTTCAAAGAAGAACTAACATCAATACTCTTCTAACTTTTCCATGAACTACGAAGGTCAAAAACACCACCATAATCGTTCTATAAGACAAGTCAACATGTGCAAATTAATTATCTGTACCACAGCACATAAACCGAATCAACATTACATGATAGTCTCAATAGATGTGTAAAACATTTGACAGACTTCAATTTCCCTTCATGATAAAGATCTGAAGAAACTAAGAGAAAAACCTGAAACCACTTTGTCTAGAATCAGGAAGAAATCAGGAGTATATACTTACCTCATTTCAATTAAGTATACTACTAAAATTATTAGCTAAAGCAACAAGTTATGGGGAAGAAATAAAAGGACAGAAATAAAGAATGAAAAAATAAATCCCTATTTGCAGATAAGATGGTTCTGTTCTGAAAACATCATAAAGACTCCACCAAAACAAACAACTCAGATGTGATAAACATATTAAAGTAGCTTTAGTGTGGTCTTGTTTGTAAGCATTTGGGTAAATGCCCAAAAGTGGGATTGCTGGGTCATAGGGGAGTTCTATGTGAAGTCTTTTGAGGAACCTCCATACTGCTTTCCAAAGTGGTTGGACAAGTTTACATTCTCACCAACAATGAAGTAAGGTTCCTTTCTGTCCACATCCCCTCCAGCATCTGTTGTTGTTACAGTTCTTGATTTTTGCCGTTCTTTCTGGGGTGAGGTGGTATCTTCATGAGACTCTTATTTCCAATTAACCACCAGAAAACCTGAAGTGGCATTGTGGCTCAAGTGGTAGAGCACTAGCCATGAGCTGAAGAGCTCAGGGACAGTGCCCAGGTCCAGAGTTCAAGCTTCACAACTGACAAAGAAAGAAAAAGAAAGAAGAAAGGAAAAAAGACAGGAAGGAAGGAAGGAAGGAAGGAGGGAGGGAGGGAGGGAGGGAAGGAAGGAAGGAGGGAGGGAGGGAGGGAGGGAAGGAAGGAAGGAAGGAAGGAAGGAAGGAAGGAAGGAAGGAAGGAAGGAAGAAAGATTGATTCCATGCACATACAGCCATCTGATTTTTTTTTACAAGCAACCCCAAAACTTGTGCTTGGAAGTAATAGTCTTTTTAACTAATGATGTTGGGAAATCTGTATGTCCAAATATAAAAAATTGAAAACAGACTCCTCCACCCCTCACCCTGTACAAAATAATCAGTTCAAAATAGATCAAAAACCTTAATGTGAAACATGAAACATTGAAACTACTGCATTAAAACAAGGGAAAACACTAAAAGATATAGGCAGAGCCCACATCTTTCTAAATGAAACTTCAACAAACCAAAGCAAGAATTGGCAAGTAAGATTGCATCAAATTTATACATCAAAGCAAATAATTATCTGAATGAAGATACAGTGACACTTTCTTCCCTTCAAGAATTGAGGAAAATTTTGCCAGCTATTCAATAGAGAAGGATTAATATTCGAAGTATACAAAGAATTCAAAAAGTTAAACAGCAAAAGTTCAAGTAATCCAATTAATAAATGGGCAAGAGAAGTGAACAGACAGCTCTCAGAAGAAGTAAAATGGCTAATAAATACATAAAGAAGTATTCACTATGCTCAGACAAAAAGGAAATGTAAATCAAAATGACAGTGTGATTCCATCTTACTAAAGTCAGAATTACTATCATCAAGAAAACAAAAAATGGGGAGGAGGATTGGGTAGGGGGGTGGGGGGAGGGTGGGAAGGGATGTGAAGGGGAAACAAAGGAGGAGGCTACAATGCTTGATAAAAAATGTACTCCTTATCTTGCCTATGTAATTGTAACCCCTTTGTACAGTATTTTCACAATAAATAAAACAAAAAAGAGAACAAAAAATAAATGCAGAAAGTATGCAGGGAAAAAGAAGCCCAGATACACTGTTATTGGAAATGTAAATTAGTGATGTCACTATGGAACTTGCTATGAAGGTTTCTCAATACACTAAAAATAAGACTACTATATGATCCTGTTATACTACTTTTGGGCATAAATTTAAGGGATGTAATTGAGTACTGAAGATATAGAACCAGCCTAGATAATTACAAATTTAATTGGATGAAGAGAATGTGATAAGAATTGGAAGCATGGCTCAAATGGTAAAAATGCCATCATGAGAAGTATAAGCCTTGAATTGAAACCCTAGTACTAAAAAATGCTTGCTTGGGGGCACTATATTCTGTATACTAATTCACCACCTAAAAGTAGGGCTAGAAGTATGACTCAGTTACCAGAGTGTCAGGTGAACAATCAAGACTTTAAGTTCGATTCACAGTATTGCCAAAATGAAAATGTGATAAGTATATACAAGAGAGTATTAGTCATAAAGAATAATGAAGTTACTGGGTTTTAAAATAGGAAATAAGTGGAACAGGAGCTCATGCTGTCCCTGTTATGATGGTTGTTTGAATAATACTTGACCATACCTTTCTTGTTTGGTAGGTGTCTTATCCCAGAAAACTACAATCAGGAAACTGAATGTGGCTACTTCTCATGAATCTGAGAGGCAATTCTAATAACAGCTGCAATGAGCAGTTATCCCTGTAATAAGAATCAGTTTTATAATGCAGGATTTGAGTTCTGTAAAATTGGAAGGTCTCTAATGTATTAGTCCATATCTATTACTGTAATGGATTCCTTGAGGCTGGGTAACTTGAAAAGTAGACATTTATTTGGCTCATATTTTTAGGAAGCTGAAAATTCAAATAGCATGGAATTGACTCTGATGTAGGCACCCAGTTTCATCACATAATGGATGACATCAATAGTAGAGATATTTGCAAGAGAGGGAGGCAAAATGGCTAGACAGAGAGCTAGAGTTAAGATATCCACTTGGTTTATATTTTAAAATCCTTGGGAGAACTAGGGGGGCCTCCAAAATGACAGTATTTACTTCCAAGGACATATCCAAAATAACCTAAGTTGGCCCCACCCTCTCACTGCTTTATAATACCACTACATTGGAATCTGAAATTACAACTCAGAAACTGTTTAGGGAAAATCCTCAAGCCAGGTCCAAGCCATAGCACCTACCTATAATTTGGGAGCCTATATTTTGCTCCCATTTTGGGAGCAACAGACCTCACCTATGATTTTTGTGGATGTTTAGAGATGGAAGGAAAGTGAAGAAACGCTCTTCAGTAATATAAATTAGAGCATATCATTTCCTTTGTTAAAATCCTCTAGTGTAAATAATAATACCTAACCTATCAGTGTTGTTTATAGATTCAATAAAAAGAAACAACAACATGTGTTAAAATAAATGGTCTTTGTTATTTCTACCTAAGAGTGCCTCTTGCTAGCATTATGTCCCAAGCATGTACTATTTTGGAATACTTGGCCTTTGTTCTGTGCTTCCACTCTGGTCTACTCCTGCTGGTCTCTCTGCTGACAAGTTGCTCATATTCAGAATACTTTTCCAAATCAGAAAAGGTATTCCATGTTTTAGTTTTGTACCTGTTCTGATGCTTGAATTCAGGGCCTACATGCATTTTTGCTTAAGGCTAGCACTTTATCACTTGAACCATGGATCCACTTCGAGCTTTTGGTAGTTTATTAGAGATAAGAGTCTCACAGACTTTCTTGCTCAGGCTAGTGTCGAATAGCAATTCTTAGATCTCAGTCTTCTGAGTATCTAGGATTACAAACATGAGCCATGGGTGCCAAGCAAATAATATGTTTTTACACTTACATATGCTTTCCTGTTGCAGTTAGACTAATTAATTTTTTTCAATGACCTGTAAAATCCTACCTGGTATGATCATTCAGCTATTATCATTTTTACCATTGGAACTTGTTTTCTTTTTACTTCATTCTTGCTCTCTCTCTAGAATGTAAGTTTAACAAGGACAAGAACAAGCTGTACCTTTATAGCCTAACTTCTACTCCTCAATGTTTATTGAATTACTGAATAAGTCTTCTTATTCCTGCTTGAGAAAATGATGTTCATCTCTCTTTGGTGGTATCCCTAATTCTGCTATGGATCAGTTGTAGTCCAGTCTTGATATAGCCAAATAGTTTTAAAAAATCAGTCACTTGGACTTCTTTCTTTTAAAATTTGATATGAAGGTCTATGTTAAAAGATGCCATTTTTTATTAATAAGTTTTTTTTATTGTGAAAATACCATACAGAGGGGTTACAATTACATGAGCAAGGTAATGAGTACATTTCTTATCAAGCATTGTAGCCTCCTCCTGTGTTTCCCCTTCCCATCCCTTCCCATCCTCCCCATGCCCCCCCACCCAATTCTCCCGCTCCCCCTCTCCCCTCACCAAAGTTGTAAAGTTCGTTTTCGACATAACGACTTGTATATCTCATTGTTGAAATGGGTCCATCTGTATCCCTATTTAAACAATTTGTTTTTAACCTTCCTCTCCCCAGATTATACCAATATCAAATACAGTGAAAACAGGGGTTATACCATGGGGGAGGGACATACAAAGCAACAAAGAAATCATCTTATAAATATGTTAGAAACAATAGCAAGAAAGAAAAACCATTTGAGTCCTTATCTTGGGGTTCATTTTGCCTAACATCAACTTGTCTGACCGTTTCTGCTTGTCTCAGACATATACTAGTTATTGCAAATAAGGGAAACCATGGGGCCTATGTTTCTTTGGGCCTGGCTTACTTCACTTCATATAATTTTTCCCAAGTCTTTCCATTTCCTAACAAATGGGGCAATGTCATTCTTTCTGATGGAGGCATAGAATTCCATTGTGTACATATTCCACATTTTCTTGATCCATTCATCTACGGAGGGGCATCTGGGCTGGTTCTATATCTTAGCCATGGTAAATAATGCTGCAATAAACATACTTGTGCTGGTAGCTTTAGTGTGGTCTTGTTTGTGATCTTTTGGGTAAATGCCCCAAAGTGGGACTGCTGGGTCATAAGGAAGCTCTGTGTAGTCTTTTGAGGAACCTCCATACTACTTTCCAAAGTGGTTGAACAATTTATACTTCCACCAACAATGCAGTAGGGTTCCCTTCTGGCCACACACCCTCTAAGTGCGCTAAAGACTTAAAGAGAAACTTCTCTGAAGAGCAAAAAAGGATGGCCATTAGACACATGAAGAAATGCTCAACCTCCCTAGCCATAAAAGAGATGCAAACCAAAACAACACTGAGGTACCACCACCTCACCCCAGTTAGAACGGCTATAATCAAGAACTCTAATAACAAAGGATACCATTATCTATTGTTAGTAGAATATAAAATTTGTCTATGAATGTAATTCCTCCATAACTTGCAGTTAGTGAATGTTATTTTATACAGATTTTTAAAAGTTTTCTTTAGTTTCATTTCAATTCATTTTCCCTCTTCAGAGACTAGAGCCAAGCTTAAAACTACTGAGCATCAGGAAAAGTATGTAGAATTGCAGAAGCTCTGAATACTATAAGGTTTTAGATCAAGTAATTTAATATGCCAGATAATAGTGGAACTAGTTGAGCATCTTTTAGGAAAGGTGTCTCATTTACCCTTTACACACTCTGGTGATGAGATGCTCATTGGCCCCCCAAACAGCTTATCGCAACCAGCAACGGAGACAGTTCTTCCTTGTATTTCACCAAAACCATTTTCTCTGTGCTTTTCACTTTTATATCTCAGCTCAAATGCCTTGAGCCATACAAGCTTGCCTTTCTCTCTATTCATCATGGAAATTTACAAACAAATATATTTATTTCCTCTAGGTCTGAGAACTGGGAGGTCAAAGATCAAGATGCCAGCATTTGGTGTCTAGAGAGGTCCTTCTTGCTGCATCCTTACACGAAAGGCCAAAAGTATATCTTCACGTGGCCATGGCAGAAAAATGGAAGAGAATAATCTCATTCCTTCAAAGCCCCTTTACAAGGGCCTGTTCATAGGTCATGACAATCACTTCAAAAAGGCTCTAATTCCTTTTATCATTATATATGTTTATTATTACTACTACTAGTAGTAGCAGTATTAATTGGCCATTAATTTTCAACATATCCAACTGGAGAGAGGGAGAACATTCAGACCACCCTAAAATTCATCTTCATTCTACCAGCTCCTCAGAGGTCTGAAGAGAGGAACGTGGTTCCTGAACTTAATCTTGAGGCCCAGATTTTTCCCATGACATTTTGTATAACAAAGAATCCAACTCTCCAGCCTATGTCTTCCTTCTGTTTTTTGGCTAGTCTGTTTCTCTTTTAAAGTGTAAAACCAGGAAAAGAATAAGAAAATAATAAGACCACAAAATTCTAACTATTCCAGGCATTATAGCCAAAGTATCTGCGGGTAAAAACTGATGGAATATTGATTCACTATTTTTTTTCTCTCACTCATAAATCTAGACTACACTTCCTAGTCTCTCTTGCAGTTATATAACAGAATTCTAAAAAGTGGGATACTGGTAGAATGGTATGTAGTTTTGCTTCTGCACTTTCCCTTCCATCTTCCGTGATAGCAAACCTCAAGAGGGCTTCACTAGCCAAATTTTGAGCATGGCAGAATCTCTAGCAACCTTAGTTCCCCTGGAACTGAGTAGAAGCAGGTTTTCTGTCATCACTTTCTAGATTTTCTGTTAGTGAAAATTTCCATTGTACTAAGAAAAATTCCACTGTACTAAGGAGTTTTAAGGATTACCATTCGCAGAAGTTGGTGCTACCTTCACTAAATATATACACAACAGCTTTTAAAGCCACACTTTCCTCTGCTAAACTTTACTGAAATAACTCCTTCCTTTATTTCACTCCATTATTCTAATACCAGACCCTGGGATTTCACTTTCTGTGCCTTTTCATGTTTTCAAGGCCAAATGAAGATCTTCATATAAATTTCAATTCAATTTGGTTGAATTTAATCCATCATTATAACCTGTGGATGTCTTCTGGAATCTTCACTTTATATTTTAATTCATTCTTTCTTCTCCAGCATAGTTATCTGTAATCTGTAATTGTGATATGTTGTTAATTTCTCATCAGAACTACTAATAAAATATTGAATGAGTCACAGACAAGAACCAAAACTTGCAGCACAATTTAGGAAACTCCACCTAGGTTGACATGATTGAATAAATTTTATAGTGAAGCTCTGGGTATTTACAAATATCATTCACTACAGAGTGAATTGAATCCTTATTTCTTAATCATAACCATAAATATGTTGTGAAATATCAAGCCCAAAAGATAAAAGATTATATTCAATTTTCTGTTTAGTAATCCAACTATCAACATTAGTGAGTTAAGCACAGAAAGACATGGGTAGAGTACATACTAGTTCTTAAGTGTCAATCGTTTACTTACAAAAGTATTACATGTCTATATAGAGTAAGGAAGGATGGGTATGTAATCATAATATTCAATGTACATATGTGAAAATGAAACCAAGAATATTGACAGGATAAAAGTAGGGTTGTAAGAGATGAAAAATATATATGAAGAGGGTGATGTTGATCAAGATACATAGAACTCATAAACTGACATGTTTAATAAAAACCTGTTCGTGCAACTACTTAAAGACTTTATTTATATGCATATGTATTTCAAAGATAGTATGTTTGAATTAAATCATTGATTTGCAATTCAAGAGATCTGAGTTCTAGTTTGTCACCACTATTAGGATGACCTTGGGATGAGTCATTATATATCTGTACCCTCAACCTGTGGTATGCAGCAGTAAATAGAACAGGAAACTTCTAATTTTTCCTGAAATGTTGAGTTTTCTTTTCTTTTTCCTAACAATAAATTAAAAAAATAACTTTTTAGTGTAAAGGTGATGTACATAGGGGTTACAGTTACATAAGTCAAGTATTGAGTACATTTCTTTTTGAACAATGTCACCCCTTCCCTTGCTCTGTCCCAGTAATTCCCTCCCAAGCCCACCCACAAGTTGTATAGTTCATTTTCAATATATTGTCTAGTGAATATCACTGTTGCATTTGTTTACTCTTTGTCCCTCCATTTCTATGATCCCCCCCTTAAACTCCCAAAGACAAATAACATACTAGGTATTAAACCCAGTGGAAATCACAAAAAGTGCACAACACACTAATATTGTTGTATATTCTTTGGAGTATCTTTTATTCTAATTATTCTAAAATTAGACTATTAAACCCACAGACATTACTTAATGCATTTGTAAAAACATGCGTGAATTTCTATGTCAAAAATACATTTTGTGTAAATTGCTACATTCATTTTTATATAATTTAGTTCAAGTGTGATGTCTTCTATTTTATGCATGTAAATATTATTCTAAGAGAGACTTACTAGGCTACTCTAGAATGCTAAAATCATCTGCAACACACAATTCCTAGAGACTTTACCTCCAAAGTTTGATAACCAATCCATGCTAAGGAAAATGCAAAACCAGTGCTCAAGGCGATGGTAAAAATCAAATTACACTGGCTTAAAATTGCTCTCAGTTCATATTAGTAAACAGCCCTTTCCATCAGCATAAGATCATCTTCATGACATTATCACATTGTACAATGTGATATATATATATATATATATATATATATATAGTTGATTTGCCAATTACAAATGAATAGGTTAAGAAGAAGCATAGAAGGATAAGATTAGTTCATCACCTGCCAATGTTGCAGAAGAGGAGCTTCAAGCCACAGATGAATCTTATCGTTCCAAATCTGAAATCCTGAAAATTCAAACACCTTCTCTTTGCATTTGTAATATCTGGGACTCTCACTTCATTCTTTCAGCCAAGTCCCATCTACACTTCATCAATCATACTGATACAGACTAGATTTGGAGCCATGTTTGAGTGAATGTGAGAGTAGGGTATATCTCTTCAATGTTGAGTGTGTTTGTTTCTAGAAAAATACTTTTAAAAATTTTTACCATCTGCATTGTAAGGCTCTATGCAGCTCTTTGTTGGAAAACTTGATTGATTACATCTTCAAAGTGAAACTTTCTAGAGACATATTGCAAATTCCAGTGTGAAGTAGGACTAAAACAGACAATACATTTAGGATCAAGATACCTTTAAAGATAGAATTTACAGATGCATGTGCTGGCTGAAAAACTAACATTTGAGCTTCATTCTGCCCCTTTCTTGATGTGAGGTTATGAGTAATCAATCACTCTAAAGTCTATTTGCACAATAGTAAAGTGGAAACAACACTAATATCAATTACATAAAGCTTGATAAAGGTAAGTACTTGCTAAAATATGGGAGGCAAAAATTAAGATATAATACAAATAGATGTTCATTTATAGCCCAGTGCTGGTGGCATATGCCTGTAATCCTAGCTACTCAGGATGCCGAGATCTGAGGATAGTGGTTCAAAGCCAGTCTAGTCAGGAAAGTCTATGAGACACTTATCTCCACTTAACCCAAGGAAAACAGGAAGTCGCACTGTGGTTCAAAGTGGTAGTGTGCTAGCCTTGAGCAGAAGAACTCAAGGACATATCCCAGACCCTGAGTTCAAGCCCCATGACTGGGGAAAAATATACTGAGTGAATCTTTCTCCAAAGATATTGGGCAAACTGTTGTTTGCTTTCTTGTATTATTTCTATCTCATCATTTCTTTTTGTTATTTTGGGGGAGGGGGTCTGGTCGTGGGCCTGAACTCTGGGCCTGGGCGCTGTCCCTTAGCTTTTCACCTCAAAGCTAGTGCTCTACCACTTGAGCCACAGTGCCACTTCTGGCTTATTTTTTGCTTATGTGGTGCTAAGGAATCGAACCCAGGGCCTCATGCATGCAAGGCAAGTGCTCTACCACTGAGCCACCTTCCCAGCCCCTATCTCATCATTTCTTTGTACTGTTTTGTGAGTTTCTTTACAGCAGGTATTTATTCCTATTTGTCTCTACATTTGTCTATGAAAATGTTGCATAAATGAATGCATATGTGAATCTAAAAATCAGAGGTGCTATCTGGCTTGCATAAGTTATGTCATTGAGTCTATGTAATCACCACTATTTGGAAATTATATTTTTATGGCTCAGTTTTCTTATGTATGAAATAAGGATAGTAATTCCCAACTTGTAGTACTATAGCAAGGACCAGAGGAGATGATGAACATAAAGGGTCTAATAGTTTTAACCATAGAAGAGCCACTCCAACAATTCTAGCTATCTTGCTATATACTCTGTTTATATACCTAGATTCACTCTCTGCTATTCGCTTGGCACTTTTTTTCCTGTAAAGAAACTGACCTAGCCAGGCACTAGTGGCACACGCCTGTAATCCTAGCTATTCAGGAGGCTGAGATCTGAAGATCGTGGTTCAAAGCCAGCCCAGGAAGGAAAAGAAAAGTCTGTGAGACCCTTATCTCCAATAAGCCACCAGAAAACTGTAAGTGGTGCTGTGGCTCAAGTGGTAGAGCACTCACTTTGAGCTGAAGAGTTGAGGGATAGCGCCCAGGCCCTGAGTTCAAGCCCCATGATCAACAAAAACAAAACAAAACAAAACAAAACTGACCTATGAAAACTAGTTCAACTCACCTCCTTTGACTTTTGGGGAATTCATTAACAGAAGGCAACACTAGAAGGGTAGGAGGACAAAGGTCCAGGTATTTTTCTTTAAGAATGCCATGGCTTTCTCTGGTAGGGAGGCCCTCTCTAATTTGTGATCTCAATCATCTCTCTCTCTCTCTCTCTCTGTCTCTCTGTCTCTCTCTTTCTTATCCCCTCTCTGTCACTATTACATATCTTGGTCAGTGACTTGTGTATCTTTTCCTTCTTTGTACCTCAATGAGGATGCTGAACTTAAAAATATTTATAATTGGTCACCCTGATAATATTCAATTATTTTTGTTGTTTCCCTACTGTCCTGATTACTGGATCCAAAGACTAGCAACTGTTTTCTGTGGAGGCATCAGCAAGACTCATTTGTATCTCTACCTGATTCCTCATATCTATCCTTATAACTGTTTCTCAGTCTTTAGTTAAGGCTCTGTAAAACTCCCAAGCTTTGAGTTGAACATGTTATCTTAGTGTTCTGTTCTTTAGTTTAGTTAACACAATGGGAAATGTAGGTGTTATTAAGACCAGGACAACGTACATAAAGTTCCAATCCCTAGCTGCAATGGCTAGCATCTAGGTTCCCACTTAGCAGTCTACATGATTATATCTTATCTCACTCCAAAAGTATCACACAAATATGTAACAAAGAATCTTAGTAATCAACCAGACACCATCTTAGGCTCTACAACTTGTACTATTTTATTTATTTCTCTCAGCAATACTCTATGATCATTTCAGATGAAGAAACTCATTTATTTTTTTAAATTTTTATTTATTTTTTATTGTGAAAATACTGTACAGAGGGGTTACAATTACATGGGCAAGATAATGAGTACATTTCTTATCTAGCATTGTAACCTCCTCCTTTGTTTCCCCTTCCCATTCCTTCCCATCCTCCCCCCACCTTCCCACCCAATCCCCCCCCCACCAAAGTTGTAAAGTTCATTTTCTACATAATGACTTGTACTTCTCATTGTTGCAACGGGTCCACCTGTATCCTTATTTAAACGGCTTGTTTTCCCCCTTCCCCTCCACAAATTATACTGACATCAAATACAGTAAAAGCAGGGGTTATACTGTGGGAGAGGGACATACAAAGCAACAAAGAAATAATCTTATAAATGTGTTAGAAACAATCGCATGAAAGAAAAAAAACATTTGAATACATAGAAGAAACTCATTTATATGTAAGGAAATTGAGTCTCAAAGAGTTTGGCAACTTGACTAAGAATGTTGTTAGTAAGTAGCAGAATTGGGAACTGAAAACCATCTGATTTCAAAACTCAAATTCTTTTCTCTATAAGACCCTTGTAGGTAGAATTCGGATGGATTGAACCTTTAAAAGGATTCAGATGAGAGAAAGCCTTATTTTCAGTTTAGAGAAGAAAGAAATTCTAAAAAAGTTGAGATTTATGTTGGGCATTAGAGGATCTGTAGGCGCTTTAGTTCCTCTAGTAAATGCCATTTCTTCTCGTTATTTTTATATGAGATGCACAGGGAGATATTAATTTTTATTAATTCTCAAATATTTACTGAGCCCCTAAATCAAATAGAATGCTGAAGATAACTCAGCAAGGCCTCTAGTGGGGCTGCTGCAAAATCACAAAACAATCTAAATCCTTCTGGAGTGCTATCATTGCTCATAGACAAATACCATATTCCAAAATATATTGTGAGTTTACATAGATAACTTAAATGAGTTCTCCAGAAAGAAACACCGTGAAGTTAAAGGAAAATCATACCTTCTATTATTTCTATAGTAGATATCATACTAATTCTTAAGGGATGTGAATTGTAGATGAGAAGACTGAACTGGTGAAACTATGAGAGAATTACAAAATACTTAAGCTCAAAACAAATTCTAGAATCCTTCTTAAGATATACACTCTTTAAATAAATTTGAAATATCCATGGCTTGCTTCCACAATCTGGATGAAAATTATGAGTACAAAAACATACCTGAGAGTAACAACAGTAAAATGAGAAAGTATGACAGTCCAAGTTCTCATTATCCACAGAAACATCACAAAGAAAAACAAGCAAACAAACCAGAAGTCATCTGAATGAATTTTATAAGAACTCTGAAAACAATCAAAGAGTTACAACAGCGAAGCAAATACCCACTAGAGAAAAATCCATCCTCAGAATAGTAGGGACTTTTTTCTATTTTACTTGGCTTTTTCTCCTACCCTACTGGATACAGCAATAATTTTAGTCTTGATCAGCAACAACCTAATTTTATGGACTTTCCCTCAAACCAGAGGAAATGGTGCAGTCATTATTTGCAGCTAATAGTGTATATCTTATTTTCTGTGTGCTTACCTGAAGAACTGAACGGCTAATTTCTAACTAACAAAACATGGAACATAGATGGGGAAGTGACAGGCTTTGATTGCAAGAGCTATAAGAAAATTAAAACCTTTAAATGCTAATCTAGAAAGTATGGGGGATATACAATAGACCAAGTGCTGATGGAAAACTGGGGGTGGTTTGAGGCATTCACATGCAGCCAAGTACATGATGGGATTTGGAATGCTCCATGATTGCCCAGACTAGCTTGTCAAAAACCTAAGACTTTATCTCTCACTTCAGGCTTTTCCACAGGCTACAAGTAAGTACAGCTAATTCATTTCAGGTCATGATATTCAGTGAAATTTCAGTCAAACAACGATTTAATTGTGAGCTAAAAATTGAGTCAATGCTCGCACAACAGAATTTTTTTTACAAAAACTATCTCAAAAGTCTCCAAAACAAATGCACTACTATAATCTACAATAACAAATGTAGCAAAAATCTGATTTTCAGAATTTCCATGTTATAATAACAATAATTAAGTTCAAAGTTTTAAAGAAAAATATGACAAACAAGAGTGGAGGTGGCAATCATGTGGTAGAGTGTTCATCTAAATTTTAAGACACAGAAAATAAATAGGCAAAAACCAACCCTAAGGAAGTCCAATATCAGACTTCCAAACAAAAGCTTAAAAGCTTAAAAAAAATGCCCAAAGACATTTTGGAAAACACACATAAAGAAATTCATAAAATAGGGCTGGGAAGGTGGCTCAGTGGTAGAGCGCTTGTCTTGCATGCCTGAGGCCCTGGGTTCGATTCCTCAGCACCACATAAGCAAAAAGAAAAAAGCCGGAAGTGGCGCTGTGGCTCAAATGGTAGAGCGCTAGCCTTGAGCTGAAGAGCTGAGGGACAGCGCCCGGGCCCAGAGTTCAGGCCCCATGACCAGACCTCCCCCAAAAAAGAAGTTCATAAAATAACATGAGAAACATGAATGTCAATTGAGTTAGAAAATAAGGAAGAAATAAGCCAGAAATTCTGTTGCTGAAAATTATAACAAATGAAGTGAAAAATTCACAAGAGTTCAGCAACAGCGAAGATTTGAGTAGGCAACAAAAAGAATCTGAACTTGAAGAGTCGGCAATTAAAATTATCAAGCAAAAAAGAATAAAGAGAAGGAATAGAATCTACAGTACTTGAGGAACATTTCCCAGTATAAAAGCAAATCTATTAAGAAAATTTCAGCCTGTGCCAAGGAGATCTAGGGTTTCTCCTATTCCTTCCTGTAATGTTTTCAGAGTGTCTGCTTTGACTCCAAGGTCTTTGATCCATTTGGAGTTGATTCTGGTGCAGGGTGATATATAAGGATCTAGCTTTACTTTTCTGCAAGTGATTAACCAGTTTTGCCAGCACCATTTACTGAAGAGGCTGTCTTTCTTACATTCTATTTTTTTAGCTCTCTTATCAAAGATTAGATGGCTATAGGTTTGTGGGTTCATTTCTGGGGTTTCAATTCTATTCCATTGGTCTAGTTTTGTGCCAATACCAAGCTGTTTTGATTAATATGGCTTTGTAGTAGAGTTTGTTCTTCCTGTTAAGGATCGTTTTTGCTATTCAGGGTCTTTTATTGTTCCATATGAATTATTGGATTGCCTCTTCTATTTCCTTAAAGAATGAGGTTGAATATTGATAGCTATCGCATTGAATTTGTAGATAGCCTTGGGAAGTATTGATATTTTCAAGGTGTTGATCCTTCCAATCCAGGAGCATGGGAGGATTTTCTACTTTCTAAGTTCTGTTTTCATTTTCTTTTTCAGGTTTTTAAAGTTTTTATTACAGAGGTCCTTCACTTCTTTGATTAAGCTAAAAAAATGTTGGAAAAATGGGATTGCATGAAGTTGCAGAGCTTCTGCATGGCAAAGGATATAGCTAGCAAAATCAATAGAAAGCCCATGGATTGAAAGATCTTCACTAGACATACAATGGACAAGGGACTCATATCTAAATATACTTGGAACTCAAAAACTTAAATCCCCCAACAACAAATCTTCAAAAAAAACCCTGCCCAGTAAATAAGTGGGCTAAAAAGTCAAAGAGAAACTTTTCTGAAGAGGAAATAAGAATGGCCAATAAACACATGAAGAAATGTTCAACTTCTCTAGCCATAAGAAATGAAATCAAGATAACATTGAGATACCACCTCACCCCAATTAGAATGGCTATAATCAAGAACTCTAATAACAACAGATGCTGGAGGGGATGTGGACAGAAGGGAACCCTACTGAATTGTTGATGGGAGTGTAAACTTGTTCAACCACTTTAGAAAGTAGTATGGAGGTTCCTCAAAAGACTCCTCATAGAGCTTCCCTATGACCCAGCAATCCCACTTTTGGGCATTTATCCAAATGATCACAATCATGACCATACGAAAGCTACCAGCACAACTATGTTTATTGCAGCATTATTTACCATAGCTAAGATCTGGAACCAACTCAGATGCCCCTCAGTATATGAATGGATTAAGAGAATGTGGTATATACACACAATGGAATTCTATGCCTCCATCTGAAAGAATGGCACTGCCCCATTTGTTAGGAAATGGAAATACTTGGAAACAATTATATTGAGTGACATAAGCCAGGCCCAAAGAAACAGGTCCCATGGTTTCCCTTATTTGCAATAACTAGTATATGTCTGAGTCAAGCAGAAAACGTTAGATAAGATGATGTTGAGCAAAATGAACCCCAAGATAAGGACACAACTGTTTTTCTTCCTTTCTTCCTATTGTTTCTAACATATTTATAAGTACCATGTAATTTTTTTGTTTCTTTGTATATTCCTCCCCCACTGTATAACCCTTGTTTTCACTGTGTTCATATAATTTGGGAGAAGGGAAAAAAAATTGCTTAAACAGGCAAACAGGTTGACCCATTGCAACAATGAGATGTACAAGAAGCTATGTCGAAATACAAACTTTACAATTGAGCAGGAGGAGAGGAAAGTGTCGTTGTGGAGCTGGGAGGGAAGGGACGGTCGGGAATAAACAAATGAAGAGACAACAATGCTTGATAAAAAAATGTACTCATTACCTTCTTCATGTAACAGTAATGCCTCTGTACAGCAAATAATTACATAGTGAGAATTCCAGAAGGAAAGAGAAAAATGCACAGAATTTGAGGGACTAACCGTACAAATTTCTAAATATGAGGAAAAACTATAAGTGTATGAAACTCAATAAACTCCAAGTAAGATAAATCGAAAGAGAACAGAACAAATTTTCACAAGGAAGAAGGAAAAAAATCAGCAAATTTTCTCATTACATATAAAAGTCCTTGACAATTTGATTGTTTATTTACTTATTTATTTTTATGCCAGTACTGGAGCTTAAACTTAGTTCTCTTTCTTTACTTTAATTTACTGAAAGTTGTAACTCTACCACTGGAGCCAAATTTTAATTGCCCATCAATTTTAGTAGCAGATTACTCATCAGAAACTCTTCAGGACAGGGTGAAAGGAATGATATTTAAAGTAGTTAAATAAAAAGTGCTCATCAGCTGGGTGCTGGTGACTCACGCCTGTAATCCTAGCTACTCAGGAGGCTGAAATCTGAGGATTATGGCTAAAAGCCAGCCTAGAAAGGGAAGTCTGTTAGACTCTAATCTCCAACTAACCACCAGAAAACCAGAAGTGGTAGAGCACTAGCCTTGAGCTTAAGAGCTCAGGAACAGCACCCAGTCCCAGAGTTCAAGCCTCATGACTGACAAAAAAAAATGTGGCCAGCATCTAACTATATATGAAAAATATTTCCTTCACTTACATATATATATTCTTTTTTTTTGCTTTTTTTTGCTTATGTAGTGCTGAGGAATCGAACCCAGGGCATGATGCATGCAAGGCAAGCGCTCTACCACTGAGCCACCTTCACAGCCCATATATTCTTTTTTTTTTTCTGTTCTCCAGCATGCCTTTGTATATTTGGATCTGTCCAACAATTAAATAGATGTCTTATTGTTCCATATATTTATCAGAATTTGGTGATTTATTTATTTATTTATTTAATTTTATTTGTGAACATACTGTACAGAGGGGTTACAATTACATGGGCAGAATAATGCATACATACATTTCTTACCAAGCATTGCAACCTCCTCCTTTGTTTACTCTTCACATCCCTTCCCAGCCTCTCCCCTCCCCCCCAGTCCCAATCCTTCCCCCCCCACCCCCTGCACCAATGTTGTAAAGCTCTTTTTGGACATGACAATTTGTACTTCTCATTGTTGCAACAGGTCCACCTGTATCCTTAAATGACTTGTTTTTCCCCATCTCCTCCACAAGTTATACTGACATCAAATATAGTGAAAGCAGGGGTTATACTGTGGGGGAGGGACATACAAAGCAACAAAGAAATAATCTTATAAGTGCATTAGAAACACATGCATGAAAGAAAAAAACATTAAAATACATATCTAAGGGTTCATTTTCCTGACATCACATTATCTGACCTTTTCCGCTTGACTCATACATATACTAGCTATTGCAAATAAGGGAAACCATGGGGCTTATGTTTCTTTTGGCCTGGCTTACTTCGCTTAATATAATTTTTTCCAAGTCTTTCCATTTCCTAACAAATGGGGCAATGTCATTCTTTCTGATGGAGGCATAGAATTCCATTGTGTATATATACCACATTTTCTTGATCCATTCATCTACTGAAGGGCATCTGGGTTGGTTCCAGATCTTAGCTATGGTAAATAATGCTGCAATAAACATAGTTGTGCTGGTAGCTTTAGTGTGGTCTTGTTTGTAAACATTTGGGTAAATGCCCAAAAGTGGGATTGCTGGGTCATAGGGGAGCTCTATGTGAAGTCTTTTGAGGAACCTCCATACTGCTTTCCAAAGTGGTTGAACAAGTTTACATTCCCACCAACAATGAAGTAAGGTTCCCTTCTGTCCACATCCCCTCCAGCATCTGTTGTTATTAGAGTTCTTGATTTATAGCCATTCTAACTGGGGTGAGGTGGTATCTCAATGTTGTTTTGATTTGCATTTCTTTTATCCAGCCCATATATTCTTATATGTGTAGTTCTTAGGACAACCAGAAAGACAATATACCTGTAATTCTGGCTACTTAGGAGCCTAATACCTGAAAGAGCGAAATTTGAAGCCAGCTCAGGATAAAAACCTGTTGCAACAATGAGAAGTACAAGTTGTCATGTCCAAAACGAGCTTTACAATGTCGGTGCGGGGGGGGGGGGAAGGGGAGGGGAAGAAGAAGGATTGGGATTGGGGGGAGGGGGGAGGCTGGGAAGGGATGTGAAGGGTAAACAAAGGAGGAGGCTGCAATGCTTGGTAAGAAATGTACGCATTATCCTGCCCATGTAATTGTAACTCCTCTGTACAGCATGTTCACAAATAAAATAAAATTAAATTTAAAAAAATGTCCTCAGAACTCCATCTCAAATTGATGACCAAAAAGCCAAGCTAGAGTCATATCTCAAATGGTAGAGCACCAGTCATGAAAAAAATGAATAAATACAAGGCCTTGACTTCAACCCCCAGTACCATAGATATGCACATGCACATATATATGTGTGTATATATATGCATACATATACAATATAATATGATGTATAGTGTAATGTATATTGATTGATGCAAGATAGATAGGTACATATACAGGAACATAACTAGATATACATATACATATATGGATGCCTAAATATGTGAATGTGCATATGTATGTTATACCCAAAGGAAATAATGTGAGTGACGGCCACTGGGGCTCATGCCTGTGATTCTAGCTAATCAGGGGGCTGAGTTCTGAGGATTGTGGTCCAGGCAGGAAAGTCTGTGAGATTTATATCTCCAATTAACCATCAAAAAAGCTGGAAGTATAGCTGTGGTTGAAGGGGTAGAACACTAGCTTTGAGCAAAAAGCCCAGGGACAGAAATCAGGCCTTGAGCTCAAGCCCCAGGACAAACGAACACACACACACATAAACACACACACACACACACACACACACACACACAGAGGCACAAATGTCACCACAATATGCTACAACATATAAAACTCTGAAGACATTATTTTGTGTGAAATATATCAGTCACAACCGGACAAATACAATATGATTGAATTTAAATGAAATTCATTGAGAATTCAAGTTCAGGACAAATATAATATGATTGATTTTAAATGAAATTCATTGAGTATTCAAGCTCATTAATGACAGAGTTGAATAGTGGTCACTAGGAGCTAGGAGTGGGCAGAATTGGAAGCTATTGCTTAATGAATGAAGAGTTTTAGTTTGAGCTTATGAAAAAATGTATGGAGGGTTTGTGGCATAGCTCAAAGGTAGAGTGCTTTCTTAGAAAACACAAGATCTTGAGTTCAAATTCAGTACCAACAATAAAATTGTGGACATGGATAGTACTAATATCTATAATATATCTCTATATATCTATATATATACACACACACACATTCCAACGGTTTTAATCCTATTCAAATGTACATTTAAAAAGGTAGAAATTGTAAATTTTGCATTGTGCATAGTTAATTACAATTTTTAAAAGAAAGAAATTAAGACATTCCCAGAAGGGCAAAACTGAAAGAATTCATTACTATTACACCTGCCTTATAAAACTGTCAAGGCAGCACTTAGGATTAATATGAAAAAATGGTAGAGAGTAATGGGATTGTATGAAATGTAAAGTTCACAAGTAAAGATAAATATAGGTGAATTTATGAAGGCTACTAAAATTCTACTCTTATTTCACAACTGCATTTTTGCTTTTTAAAGGATTTGAATGACAAATACAAATTGTATATAAATGTAATTTTTGACATCTGCAGCATAAAAAGCACAGAGATTTGTGAGACTAGTTTTTGTATGTGACTAAAGTTAAATTGGAAACATCGTAAGTTAAATATGCTCTACATGGTGGTCACATAAAGATATTTGTAGCTTATGCACAAAAAGAAAGAGCAAAATGACAGGAGAAATGCCTTTTTTAATCAATAACTATTTTAAATGTAAATTGATTAAATATTCTAAGCAAAAAGTCATATATTGATGGAACAGACTTTTTTCTCTTTGTGATTGTTATTATTATTTGTACATAGAGGTTACAATTCTATAAATCAGGTTATGAGTACAGTGTATCCTGGTCAATGTCACCCATTCCTTCATTCTCTTCTGTTTTCTCCCTCCTGTCCCTACTCTTATGTTAAGTAGTTCATTTTTTATGAAATGTACATTGAATTTAATGAGTGCATTTGATCACCCTTTCTCATTCCTTTCCTGTCACCCCTTTGTCCACTCCTCAAAAAGAACAGATTTTTAACAACACATTTCAATTATATGCAACAATACAAAGAGACTCTTATGTTGTAAAATTGCAAATGGGTTGAAAGTCAAAGGAAGGAAACAACCTAGGTGCTAGGCTCCTGACAGTAACCCTAGCTACTCAGGAGGTTGAAATCTGGGGATGGTGGATTTGAAGCCAAAGGGCAGGAAAGTCTATGAGACCCTTTTCTCCAATTGGCCTTCAAAAAGCCAGAAGTGGCTCACATAGTAGAATGCTAGCCATCAGAAAACAAAGTTCAGGGACAGCAACCAGGTCCTGAGTTCACGTCTGGCACATGCACACACAGACACACAAACACACACAGACACACACACGGAAGGAAATAGATATAAATGTAAACAAAGAGCTGGGGTGGCTATACTAGTATTTGACATAACTGAGTTCAAGTAAACAATATCAGATAATAGCAACATACTATATATTAATGATGAGGTAATTTAACAAAAATATATGAAAATTATAATTATTCATGCATCAAAATGAGTATTTGAAATTATATAAAGAAATTCTGACAGCTAGGAGGTAAAAAGAATAGTTCATCAATAATAGTAGGGAAATTTAATGTACCATGTTCAATAGTTTATGGAAAAAACAAATGGAAGATCAATAAGGAAACAGAGGACATGAACTACATCATAAACCAACTAAACCTGACAGATGTGCAGCACACTATACAACCAAAACCACAATTTCTCATGTGGATCATTTTCCAGGATACACAATATATTAGGCCACAAAATAACATTGCAATTTTTAAAAATTTTATAATGTTTACAATACTTATTTATTTTTTAAATTAAAGTTATCTTCTCTTTTTACAATGAAGTAAACATAGAACTTAACAGGAAGAAAATTAGGAAGCTAACAAATATGTGGCAAATAAATTTCCCCTTTTTTGGGGGTGGGGGGTCCGGTCGTGGGGCCTGAACTCTGGGCCTGGGCGCTGTCCCTCAGCATTTCTCCTCAAGGCTAGCACTCTACCACTTGAGCCACAGCGCCACTTCCGGCTTTTTTCTTTTTGCTTATGTGGTGCTGAGGAATCAAACCCAGGGCCTCAGGCAAGGCAAGTGCTCTATCACTGAGCCACCTTCCCAACCCCCAAATAAAATTCCCTTTTATAAATTAGAAAATACCTTGAGAAAACTTATTGAGTACCACGTGTGTGTGTGTGTGTGTGTCTGTGTGTGTGTGTCTGTGTGTGTGTGTGTCTGTGTGTTTGATTTGTAACAAAACTTTAGAGACAGGTACAAACAGTAAATTCTCTTTTGCAACCTGGAACTCATTGTTGAATACGAAATTTTGGTGCATGTAAAATGGAATATGATTCCTACAATTGTTGGCAATGATGGGGGTTTGTTGACTCATGCAGTTTGGCTCTGATGTAAAAGCTAAAAAAAGTGAAAATAAGAAAACAAAAATCAAAATGAAATTATAACATACAGAAACTTAAGAGCTATAACAAAACATGACAGAAATGTCCAGTCATAAACACATACATTTAAAAAGTCAAAACTCTCAAATGAATGTCTTACTTTGCATTTTAGGGAACTAGAAGAAGAAGAGCAAATTATATCTAAAACTAGCAAAGGGGAGGAAAATGAACAGATACACTGAAAATAGAAAACAATAGAAAAATTAATCAATGTTAGCTGTTTGAAAATCTCACAATGATCAAATCTTTAGGTAATGTGTTAGACTTTTCATCACTGTGAAAACAATTGACAGTAAAAAGATTTGTTTAAGTTCACAGATTTTGAGATTTCATTTAATAGTTGGCCAGTTCCATTGGTTTGGGCCATAATAAAGCAAAGCATCATGGTAGAGAGGGCATGGAAGAGCAATTTGAGTCATCATATGGTACCCAAGGAGCAGCAGAACAGAGAGGGAGAGAGAGGTGTACCAGTAACAAAGTACTACTCTCAAGCACATTCCCCTCAATCACTTACTTCCCCTAGTGAGGGTTCACGTCTTAAGGGTTCCAAAATCTCCCCAAATAGTACTAGCAACTATAGAGCCACACTTTATTAATAAGACATTTGTGTGGGACACTTCCTATCCAAACCATAACAGGTAGATTAAGAAATGAAGAAAAGTGGTTGGGGATTTAGCTCAGTGGAAAAGCCTGGAAAGTGCAAGGCCCTGAGTTCAGTCATCTGCTCTGGAAAAAAGTCTCTAATTATTAAACTTAAAAATTAAACTAGAGCTAATATTGGCATTACATAAAAAGAATACAAAAATGTTGTGAATATCAATGAACTGTATAGGACAGTGAAAATGATCAATATCATAAAAGCACACAACTCACAAAAGACTTCCACATTTAAAAGGAAATTAAAAATAAAAATTTGGTTATAGATGATTAGGAGGTTGAAACAGACATGAACCCTTCTTTCCTCCCCCCAAACCCAAATGCATTCACTAGTGTATTTTGTTATTTAAAATTTTTATTGATTATTTATTAATTGTACAAAGGATTTCACCATGAAATTTCATATACACTGACAATGTACTTCAATACTGTTAACCTAACAATTGATACATGGATAAAGAAAATGCAGTATATATGCACAATAATGAAGTATCATTTAACCACCAATAAAAATGAAATTATTTCATGTGCAGGAAAAGGGATAGAACTAGAGACCATTATGTTAAGTGAAATAAGCTAGATTGAAAAAGACAAATATAGCTTGTTCTCTCTCATATGTGGAATATTTGCTACTGTATTTTACCAATTATTTAACAAATAATTAATAATTCTTCTCATGTTTTCAAAAAGATTGAAATGGAAATACCTCTTCCAGACTCACTCAGAGGTCAGCATTACCCTTATACTACAGTTAAAGATACTAGAAGAAAAGAGAAATGTATGCTGTTCATTATAATTTATGAATATTGAGAAACTCAATATACAAATTCTGAACTAAATACGAGTAATTTGACTTCAGAAGCACATGGAAAACATTGGATAGCTTAGTCAAATAGGATTCATTGCCATAATTCAGCTTGCTTCAACATGCAAAAACAATACAAAATACCCCAGCAACAGAGCAAAGGGGGGGAAACATTGGATCACTTCAACTAATGCAGAAAACACATTTGACAAAATCAAATGCCTTTGCATGACTTTCTATGAACTAAGAATGAAAGAAAATATTCATAGCCAAAATGTATACAATGGAAAAAATAAATGAGCATTTTTCTCATAAAAGAAAAATGTCAAGGAAGGTTAAATTTACCACTTTTTTTCAACATAGTACTGAAAGTTCTAGCCACAGCAATCAGGCAAGAAACAATGCTTGATAGGAAATGTACTCATTACCTTGCTCATGTAACTGTAACCACTCTGTACAGTATTTTTACAATAAAAACCTATTTAAAAAATAAAATAAAAATCATTAAAATGATGGAGAAACAACACTGTCTTTTGTGCAAATGACATGATAGAAAACCCTAAAGAGTTCAACAAAGGGCTTATAGAAGTGTAAATGAATTTAGGTAAGTTACAGAGTCCAACATCAACACACAAAGCAAATATCATCTTAAATAGAAATTAAGAAAACAATACCATTTAAAATAATGCCCCAAATTAAAATTTTTTTAATTTTAATTTTATTGCCAAGGTGATGTACAGAGGGGTTACAGTTTCATAAGTAGTAAGTACATTTCTTGTCGAACTTGTTACTTCCTCATTTTTCTCCATCTTTCCCTTCTTAAGGCTAAACTTTACCAAAGAAGTAAAAAAATCTGTATACTGAAAATGACAAAATATTGATGAAACAATTGAAGATGTCATACACACAAATTAAAAGATATTCTGCACAATGTTCATAGCACCCAATGTAATTTACAGATTCCATGTATTCTTTATAAAATCTTAAAGTGATTTTTACACAAATAGAAAAAATCTAATTCCTGAATTAATATGGAAATAAAAAAGAGGCCAGCTTTCCTCTCATTTTTCCTCTCACTCAGCTGGCCAAGATTTTCCATCTCATCATCTGTCTTCTAGAATCTGGCTAGACTCAGATTGTCTACTGTTTCCTTTCTCACCAGTTGTTTTATACTAATACATTTTATAACTTATTTTAAAATACCAGAATCACTTAATTTTTTAAAATACTAAGACAATTTCAATTTCAAAACTTTCTAATTATTATTGCCTTTAAGTAGTTGTACAAAGTATTCATTTAATAATTCAATTTATGATTACAACGAATCTTGATCAATGTCACCCCTTTCAACATTTTCACTTATCCCTCCCCTATGTACCCCTTCCCTTACTCTTCTTAATTTTGTAGGATAAACAAACTTGCCTAGGATATTTCATATTTTCCTTCCATGAAAAAATGATAGAGAAGCTAAATATATGTTACTTACATAATGGCTGAATTTGAAGTGGATATGAGTGGATCAAATGACACTTATTTGGCCTTTCTTGGCTGGAAACAATTTCAAGTAAAAATACTGATTTACTAATTTAGGGGAAATATAATTTATATATGTACATATATGAATTTTCTCTATATATAATCATAAACAATATATATAGTAATGATATATATATATATATATATATAGTAAAGATACTGTACAAAGGAGTTACAATTATATGAGCAAGGTAATGAGTCCATTTCCTACTGAGCATTGTTACCCTCTCCTTTTTTTCTTATACTATCCCATTTTTTCCCACCCCCCAACTCCTCCCCCCCAAAAAAACTGTAAAGTTAATTTTCAACATACTGTCTTGTATATCTCATTGTTACATTGGGTCATCCTATATCCTTATTTCAACATATTGTTATTTTCCTTCCCATCCCCAAATTAGAAAAAAGTATATACAAGAGGCAGGACACTGGAATCAAAAACAGTGACAACAAGGGTTATACCATGGGGGAAGAACATACAAAGAAACAAAAAAAAATCACATACTATATTGTAAGTACATTAAAAAGAACAGCAAGAAATATAAAATCTCTTGTGTTCCTATCTTGGGGTTCATTTCACTTAGCATCAGGTTATATGGTCATATGTACATAGCTGTTGACCTCTTCTGCTGGTCCTAGACATATACTAGTTATTGCAGATAAGGGAAACCATGGGATCTATGTTTCTTTAAGTCTGGCTTACTTCACTTAATATAATTTTTTTCCAAGTCTTTCCAATTTCTAACAAAGGGGGTAGTGTATTCTTTCTGATGGAGGCATAAAATTCCATTATATATATATATATATATATATATATATATAT
>NW_012267358.1:182985-185693 GCF_000151885.1 Dipodomys ordii | reverse complement strand
GTTCACTGGAACTCTAAAACTGCTTTCTATGCGAGAGCTTGTTCAGCTTCCAGCTTCTCCTCCGCCATCTTGTCCTTGTCCGAAGTGCTATATCACATTTTTTGATCCATTCATCTACTGAGTGGCATCTGGGTTGGTTCCATATCTTAGCTATGGTGAATAATGCTGTCATAAACATGCTTGTGGTGGTAGCTTTGGTATGACCTTGTTTATTATAATATGGGCAAATTCCCAAAAGTAGGATTGCTGGGTCATAGGGGAGCTCTATGTGAAGTCTTTTGAGGAACCTCCATACTGCTTTCCAAAGTGGTTGAACAAATTTACACTCCCACCAACAATGCAGTAGGGTTCCCTTCTGGCCACATCCCCTCCAGCATCTGTTGTTATTAGAGTTCTTGATTTTAGCCATTCTAACTGGGGTGAGGTGGTATCTCAATGTTGTTTTGATTTGCATTTCTTTTATAGCTATAGAAGTTGAACATTTCTTCATGTATCTATTGGCCATCCTTCTTTCTTCTTCAGACAAGTCTTTAGCCCACTTAATACTCAGGTGGTTGTTTCTTTGAGGATTTGTTGTTGGAGGATTTAATTTTTTGAGCTGCAAGTTTATTTTAGATATGAGATCCTTGTCCATTGTATGGCTAGTTTAGATCTTCTCCCAATCCATCGGATTCCTGTTGATCTTGGTAGCTATGTCCTATGCCATGCAGAAGCTCTGCAGTTTCATTCAATCCCATCCCATTTGTCCAACCTTTCTTTGAGTTGTTGTGTTTCTGGGTCTTTATTAAGGAAATTTAGGCCTGTGCCAAGGAGTCCTAGAATTTCTCCTACTCCTTCCTGTAATGTTTTCAGGATGTCTGCTTTGACGCCGATATCTTTGATCCATTTGGAGTTGATTCTGGCATAGGGTGACAGATAAGGATCTAGTTTTAGCTTTCTACAGGTGATTAACCAATTTTGCCAGCACCATTTACTGAAGAGGCTGTCTTTCTTCCATTCTATTTTTTTAGTTCCCTTATCAAAGATTAGATGGCTATTTGTCTGTGGGTTAATTTCTGGGTCTTAATTTCTATTACATTGGTACTCAGGTCTGTTCTTGTGCAAGTACCAAGCTGTTTTGATTACTGTGAGTTTGTAGTAGAGTTTGAAGTTTGGTATTATATTCCTCCAGGATTGTTGTTTCTGCTAAAGATTATATTTGCTATTCGGCGTCTTTTATTGTTCCATGTGAATTTTTGGGTTGCTTCTTCTATTTCCTTGAAGAATGAGTTTGGGATATTGAAGGTATTGTGTTGAATTTGTAGATAACCTTTGTCAGTAATGCCATTTTCACGAATTTAATCCTCCCAATGCAGGAGCATGGGAGGTTTTTCCACTTCCTTAGTTCTGCTTTAATTTCCTTTTTCATGGTTTTAAAGTTTTCATCATAGAAGTCCTTCAATTCTTTATGTAATTTCTGGGTATTTTATTTTTTGTGGTGCTATTAAAAAAAGGAGTTTCTCTCCTGATTTCACCTTCACGATTCTCATTATTGGTATAGGGAAATACCATTGATTTTACGGGGTTAATTTTGTACCCTGCAACTTTGCCAAAGTTTCCGATCAGCTCAAGGAATTTGAGTCCATGGGTTTCTTTAAATACAAGATCATGTCATTTACAAAGAGGGATAGTTTTACTTCATCTTTCCCTATTTGAATCCCTTTTATGTTTGCATCTTGTCTTACTGCTCTTGGTAGGCATTCTAATACTAAATTGAAGAGAAGTGGAGAGAGTGGACATCCTTGTCTTATTCCTGAATTAAGTGGAAATGGCTTTAGCTTTTTGCCATTAAGTATAATGCTAGCTGTAGGTTTGTTATACATAGCGTTTAATATATTGAGGAATGTTCCATGGATTCCTAGTCCTTCCCTAACTTTCATCATGAAGGGGTGTTGGATCTTGTCAAATGCTTTTTGTGCATCTGTTGAAATAATCATGTGGTTCTTATCCTTGCCCTTGTTGATGTAATGAATTATATTAATTGATTTGCATATATTGAACCATCTTTGCATCCCTGAAATGAATCTTGTTTGATCATGGTGTATGATTTTTTTGGATGAATTGAAGTCAATTAGCCCAAATTTTGTTGTGAAGTTTTGCATCGATGTTCATCAAAGAAATGGGTCTATAGTTCTCTTTCTTTGATGAGAGTTATGACGGATTCATAGAAGTTTGGTAGTGAACTTTCACTTTCAATTTCATTGAATAGTTGGAGGAGTATTGGTGTGAGTTCTGCATTGAAGGCCTTGTAGAATTCAGCTGTAAATCCATATGGTCCTGGGCTTTTCTTGGTTGGGAGGTCTCTTATTGCTGTTTCTATTTTGATGCTCAATGTGTGTCTGTTAAGTTGTTTTGAATCATTTTGGTTTAGTTTATGCATGTCAATATTTGCTAGAAATTCGTCCATTTCTTCCATATTCTCTAGCTTATTAGCTTAAAAGTTTGAGAAGTATTCCCTTATAATATAGTTCTGAATGTTGGTTTATTTTTATTTTTATTTTATTTGTGAAAATACTGTACAGAGGTGTTACAATTGCATGGGCAGGATAATGCATACATTTCTTACCAAGCATTGCATCCTCCTCCTTTGTTTACCCTTCACATCACTTCCCAGCCTCCCCCCTCCCCCCCATCCCAATCCTTCTCCTTCCCCCCTCCCCCCCTCCCCA
>NW_012267358.1:169984-173210 GCF_000151885.1 Dipodomys ordii | reverse complement strand
CTCTGAGCTTTGTCGGTATCCAAGATGGAGATCACCGGTGCTGGGGGGGAGGGGTGGCCTTCCCTCCTCTGCTCCCTGAGAAGGAGTGAGGATGTCGGGCTTCTACTCACGCCGAGACTTGGATCCTGGGTCGTCTCTGGTCTGCAAACTGCAGGATGAAGCTTTCTGCTCCTTGTTGGTTCTGGCTGGTGTTGAGTAGAATCCGCTCGCCCGCTGCGTCTGGCTCCTTCGTCCTGGACTCTCTGTGTGCGCGCTCAGGTATCGCCCGGCTGCCGTCTCCACTGGGACCCTGCTGGCTAGCGATCAGATGTGTATTCTTGCCTTGGCTCTCCCTCTCCTGTCTAACTCTCTGTCCTGTGATGGCACACTTGGTGTGTTTCTCTGGCTTGGGACTTTTCACTGGAACTCTAAAACTGCTTTCTATGCGAGAGCTTGTTCAGATTCCAGCTTCTCCTCCGCCATCTTGTCTCGATTCCCTGAATGTTGGTTTTTTTTTTAAGTGGTGATTTTACCATTCTCATCTCTGAGTTTGTTTATTTAGGTGAGAATCACTTAATTCTACAGAATTAAAAATCATACATATATTTTATTTTATAATACAAATAGAATGATTTTGTAAAAACATGTGAGTAATTTTAAAAAGCTCTCAGAATTGAAATTTGGAAATGAACAGATGCAAACTTATACTCCGCTTTTTCACAGATATTCAAATAAATATTTTACTTCTTAAAAGTTAAAGAAAACGGGCTGGGAAGTTGGCTCAGTGGTAGAGCGATTGCCTTGCATTCCTGAGGCCCTGGGTTCGATTCCTCAGCACCACATAAGAAAAAAGCCGGAAGTGGTGCTGTAGCTCAAGAGGTAGAGCGCTAGCCTTGAGCTGAAGAGCTGAAGGACAGCGCCCAGGCCCAGAGTTCAGGCCCCATGACCGGACCCAAAAAAAAAAAAGTTAAAGAAAACAATATCTTGGAATGTGTCCCTATTGACATTTATTATAACTTGATTTAAAGCCATCAAGTAATGTTTGTACAACATGACAGTGACTATAAATGAAAATGAATATATTTTCAGGTAATATGAACTTTCACTGTTAAATGACATACTACTTGTAAATATGTTTTGAATATTTTTATTGATTTTCAGTATTTTTACAAACGAATTCCCTTGAACTCCATGGAAACTCATAGTGCTTGACCCAGTTTGAAAAAAAAATATGTATCATTTTTGTAAACTCAGCTTCCTAATAATAAGTGAATGCCACATCTGTATAAAGGGTAGAGTTAACTTTCAAAAACATTTTTAAATTGCAAGTTTCACAGGTTCTTCCCAATACATTATCACAGAGCTTAGATTCCATTAAAATTTAAATTTAGGATAGGAAGACTATTCATGCAACAACATTAATTGAGCCTTCACATTGCACTAGACACAGTGTTGGCACTAATAATGTATTCATCTGTATTTTATAACCCCTGCCAATATATTGGATTACATGTTAAGATAGGAGTAAGTTCCACATTATGCTGAAAAGGAGATATAGCCCCAAATCTAGCATATGATAAAAAGAGGTGAGTCAAGAAAACTCCACAAGGCAGGGCACCAGTGGCTCACGCCTGTAATCCTAGCTACTCAGGAGGCTGAAATCTGAGGATCATGGTTTAAGGCCAGCCTGGGCAGAAAAATCCATGAGCATCTTTTTTTTTAATTTTTATTTATTTTTTATTGTGAAAATACTGTACAGAGGGTTTACAATTAGATGGGCAAGATAATGAGTACATTTCTTATCAAGCATTGTAGCCTCCTCCTTTGTTTCCCCTTCCCATCCCTTCCCAGCCTCCTCCTGCCCCCCCCACCAAAGTTGTAAAGTTCGTTTTCGACATGACACCTTGTACATCCCATTGTTGCAATGGGTCCACCTGTATCCTTATTTAAATGACTTGTTTTTCCCCTTCCCCTCCACAAATTATACTGACATCAAATACAGTGAAAGCAGGGGTTATACTGTGGGGGAGGGATATACAAAGCAACAAAGAAATAATCTTATAAATGTGTTAGAAACAATCGCATGAAAGAAAAAACATTTGAATACATATCTTAGGGCTCATTTTCATAACATCACCTTATCTGACCTTTTCTCTTTGACTCATACCTGCAATAAACCACCAGAAAACCGTAAGTAGTGCTGTAGCTCAAGTAGTAGAGCACTAGCCTTGAGCTGAAGAGCTGAGGGAAAGCATCCAGGCCCAGTGTTCAAGCCCCATGATCGCCAAAAAAAGAAAAAAGAAAAGTCTACAAATCCCAATATCTCAATTTCCAAACATCACGGCCTCTCTCCTCGTGTACCTGAGTTAGTGTGGATGAAAAAGAGCATAAAGTAGGAATAGGTTGGCTTCACTGATTTGTGACCAATGTAGTCACAAAAGGCTAGGCACTCAAAACAGCTCTACACTTTAGTTTAAATGCTCTGTAGTCATTGTCTTCAAATTGATCATAATTTAACTTTGAACACAGCAATTAAGTACTAAGCCAGCCATGAAGTCCCATTCCTTGCTCTCTTCCTGACTCTGAGACCGATCCTTGGCCTTTATACACCTACTTTTTATCTCCCAAGAACCTACTTGGACTCTTCCTCTTACCTTCAACTATTATCATTCTGTCTATAATAGTGGTCTAGAAGTGAGATGGAATAGGTGGTGTTTGGATTTACATGGACCCTGGCACTGTAGCATTAGATATGGTGGTACCATCCCCACCTTGAGTTACCAGTACCATGACACCTATAGTGGAAGACTGACTTGTCAGAGAGTACAAATGATTTGGACCAAAGCCCATTGCCTATACCTGAGGTAGGTACACCATACGTCCCTGCTGGGGTTTGTAACCTTCTTAGAAAGACCTTGAACTCAAAGCAGACACTCTGAAAACATTACAGGATGGAATAGGAGAAACCCTCGGTCTCTTTGGCTCAGGCCGAAATTTTTTGAATAGAGACCCGGAAACACAACAAATCAAAGAATGGTTGGATAAATGGGATTGCATAAAGTTGCAGAGCTTCTGCGGGGCAAATGACATAGCTAGCAAGATCAATAGAAAGCCCACAGATTGGGAGAAGATCTTTACTAGCCATACAACGGACAAGGGTCTCATATCTAAAATATACTTGGAACTCAAAAAATTAAACCCCCCAACAACAAATCCCCAAAGAAACAACTGCCCAATAAATAAGTGG
>NW_012267358.1:161140-168964 GCF_000151885.1 Dipodomys ordii | reverse complement strand
AAGGATTGGGATTGGGGGGAGGGGGGAGGCTGGGAAGGGATGTGAAGGGTAAACAAAGGAGGAGGCTGCAATGCTTGGTAAGAAATGTACACATTATCCTGCCCATGTAATTGTAACTCCTCTGTACAGCATGTTCACAAATAAAATAAAATTAAAAAAAAGTCCCTGTCTATTATAAGTTGAAGCAGTGAATCTGTGGAAAAAAAGAAAGCACTTGGCTAGGTCTTATAGCATGTGTAGCATGCTGATTTTCTAGGAAAAGCCACTGACAAGAAATTTGAGCTAGTGTGTGTCCCAGGCATCAAAGGTTTGCACTCTGCCCTTTTCCTACAGGTGGTTCCACTTCCATGAGAGTATGCTTTGCATGACTTTTCTGTGTTTAGGGGACTCTTTCTATTCTTCTGAAGTCTATATTTGCTTATCTCTTTTAGTCATCTCAATGCATGGTCAAATACATATTTTTGTGGTTACGTGTAAGTAAATGTTTTTGATGTTTCCAATTTAGACTACTATTACACAATAAAGATGAAAGGCCAAAATTAGGCTCCAATTCATGTTTATAGCTGATAGTTTTAGAATATTCAATACAAAATCGTAAAATATCATACCAAGCTGAAGGACTGATCATGAAAGAAAAGAAAATGACTTATATTTTATTGTATTTAACACTAGTTTTCCTACTATTTGAACAAGAGATGCTGAATTTTTATTATAGGAAATTATGTAATTATGATGTCAATTATGGATAGAAGTGATAATATGTGATTTCCTAGATTAGATTTCAAAAGATATGCTGCAATTTGTTTGCTTGTTCTCTCACATTTTAAATGCAATGTAGAAAACAAGCTACTCTGTCATGAAGATAAATTTTTGTGTGAATTTTTATTGTTATCTTATAATAACAATAAATAACCTTTATAAGTGATGTACTTCTGTATAGTTACAGTTGTATTAGATGAGTACATTTCTTTTTGGAAAATGTCCCCTCTTCCCTTGCTCTTTCCTAGTTTTTCCTTCCCACTTCCAACCATATGTTGTATACAGTAGTTCATTTTCAACATAGTGGAAGACCCATTAAAAATATTGTAAAGGTGATGTACAGAGGTCTTACAGTTACATGTCAGGTAATGAGTACATTTGCTTTTGAACATGTCAATTCTTCTTTCAGTTCCTCCCAGTTTTTTCTTACCAACTCTTCCTTCACAAGTTTTATAGTTCACTGTTGACATAGTGTCTAGTGAATAAAGATCCAATTTTTTATGTGACTGTTCTTTGTTTGGTAGAATTCAAAAAGTAAGATCAGTACATTGCATAAATATTGAAAGAAATCTGAAAGATGGAAGTATAGACATAGAAATCACAAAGGCACAAATTTAATCTAGAAGTGACCGTCAAATCTGAAAGTTCCTAGAAAGTCACCATAACCTTGAGAAGTGTACTGTATTATCCATAGAACATAAAATCCTGATTCATTCCATCCAATCTAGCTCTCAAGGGCAATATTTAAAACCAAATCCATCCTGCTTGACTTCCTAACTATTAACATATCTGTTGATGTTTGTACTCTGGCATCACGGGGCTTGTTTTGTCAGTAAGGATCTCAAAGCTGAATTATAGGTGTATATCTGTGGGGTTTTTTTCTTTGTTTTGGACAAAGCTGAGCAGAGCACAATGTGAAATTAGAATAGTAATTAATGTTTTTCCCCATGGTATTCTTCTGTAATAAACTATGGAAGTACCCATCCACCCAGCTTTCCAAGCATTTATTGAAAATCAACTACATGCTAGATAGAGTTGGTATGTTTATAACACATTTGGCTATAGCTTTACATTTTCTTGTGATGATGAAAGTAATGTCTATCTCTTCTATGATGAATGATTCAACTGAGCTACAGCTTACCTGTCTTTAACCTGATAAACTAGTGGATCGTGATGATTTCTACTAAGCTTGTCTAGATGGATTATCCAAAGGTAATCCTCAGACATAGTCCAACAACTCATTTTAGCTATACTAAAATCTAATTCATTTTAGTTCTACTAATTTAGAAAGTGTTTTGTCTGTTTAAAGAAAATATAGATGTAAACATAATACATTTGGAAGAATCACTAGTCATTTTAGATGGCAGAACTACAATATTCCACATATATCTCAGAGGATCAGAGACATAGAGCAATTCTAAAATATGAAATGATATATTTATTTGAATTTACATGAGTTCATGAAGTCATACAAGGTGTGGATAATGTGACTGAAACAGCAAGTATGATGTGAAACACTGGTGGTTCATGGCTGTAATCCTTGCTACTCAGGAGGCTGAAATCTGAGTACTGAGGTTTGAAGCCAGACCAGGCAGGAAAATACATGAGATTCTTATTTCCAATTAACTACCAAAAAGCTGGCAGTGGAGATGTGGCTTAACTTGTAGAGTACTACTCTTGGGCAAAAAAGCTAAGCAAGAGCTTAAGACCCCAAGTTCATGCCCTAGAACCAGGACACAAGAAAGCATGTTATAATAAGAGGAAATCTTTCATGTTTGTCTGCTTGGGCTGGTTGTGAACTGAACTCTTCATATCTCAGCCTTTGGAGTAGGTAAGATATAGGCATGAATTGCTAATGCCTGGCATATTACAGCACACCTAATGTGTCTTGTAGACTGTTCAATATCAACAAATGTGAAACTACTTCCTTCTTTTTCATAGCCACATGGTATTTTATTGTTATGAAAATAATATCATTTGTTTGGCTTGCAGTAGGGAACCCTGGAGGGTTTAGAATATGGTTGGTATGACATGATCAGGCTTGTGCTTTGAGAAGTTTACTTTAGCTGGCAGCATTGTAGCATTGAGAGACTGGCACAGAGAAACCAATTAAGAGGATCAATGAGAGAATATATGTGAAAGCACTTTGCAGCTATAATGCACTAAGTAAATCTGAGTTATTATGGTTATAATTCATGTCAGACTTAATGAGGGGCTTGAGCTCAGGATTTGTGACTCCAAATCTAGGCCTTTCTTTCCACATCATGTTCTTTGGGCAACTCCACCCAGCTTATAGTGCTTTGGCATTTTCTGAGGTTTTGGTATTCAAAAATTTTGACTCCTCCCAACAGCTCAGTGAGGTAAATTCACCCACGATTTATAGCAGGTGTAGTGACAGTTGAGGTTGATATGCAAAAATAAAGTTCATTAAGAGAGAAAATCAGCAACTTGGTAAATGGGCACCATTCTAGGATAAGCAGGAGGATATGAAAAATCTTGAAGGCTGAAGAGTTAGAAAGGGAATAATCTGAGTTAGGAATGAGGCAAAGCAAAGTTATGTTACAGAATCATGGCCATGGAGTCCATTATTCTGTCTAGAGCACATTATAGTTATAAAATGCTTTTCATTTAAACCAGAACTTCCCTAAGAACATAGTTTTTGTTCACTGCAATAGGAAGAGGAATTAGGGGAAAGAGAAGAGGGTACTCAGTACTTATTATACCTCTGACATGTTCTAAGGGTATAAGTACTTTATGAGCATCAACTATGAACCATCCCTAGAGGTACTTACTTTCTGTTTGCAGATAAGATTGAAATCAGTGTGGTTCAGTGACCTGCATAAAGTGACACAGTTGATAAGGGGTAGAACTGGGAGTCTGACTCTTGGTTTTCTGATTCTACAAACTCATGGTCTTTCCATTGTACCATAGTGTTACTACCTGATGCATTGAAAAGAGATTTAAAAAAAAAGACAACCATCCACATTGCTTATACAGCTCCAAATATAGCACATTGGCTGAATAAGACTTTGAGCTTTCCTATTTGGGAAGGGCTACCTATTTTATAGCCTTCGTTAGTCAAGACTGAAGGGGAACTGCAGGTCTAGTTCTGGGCTGAGAAACTCCAAGGAAATTCTATTGGACAACTTCAGGGTTGAGGCTGTGACTTTTTTACTTAGATCTTCTCAAAGTGACCATTTGCAGGCTGGATAATAGGAAATGCTTGAATAAGCCGTTTAAAGGTGTAAAATAGACAGGTTTATCTATAGGACAGAGAAGTGAGATTTTAAATTTTCATTCAAGACATCCCATTTCCATTCATATTGTAATGAGGCAATCTTTCTTTTCATTATTTTTTGTTGATAGTGAGGTTTGAACTTTGGGCCTGGATGCTGTCCCTGAGCTCTTCAGCTCAAGGTGAGTGCTCTACCACTTGAGCCACCACGCCACTTCCCAATCTTTCTCTATATTGTCTCCATTCATATTATCTCCACACTTATTTTATGAAAATCAATAAAATATCTAGACACCAAGTGTATTGCAACTTGTACTACACCAGTTGTTGAAAAACGGTACAGTTCATTTACTACTCTGGATGCATAGGGTTAAGGGCATAGAAAACCTAGCCAGTTAGAATCAAGTTTCCAGACCAAACAAAAGCAACTTGGAGATGTTCTGAGCACAAAAATTGCTCTAAACTCATACCACAGCTATTTCCCTGCATAAAGGGAAGTCAATTCACTTAAGAATGAATTTGGTGCTTGAGTACAATGTCCTTAGCAAGAGACATTCATGTGGTGCCAAGTTTCTTCCTCAGAGGACCATGTGAAACAAGAATAGGTGCTCCTTAGGTAGATGGCAGTTAGATACTGTATGTCTGTTACATCCAAGTAGATCATGAGCTAGGGACATAATAGCCATCAGAAGCCTGCCTGAGGCTCCAAAATAAATCTTCATTGACTGAGTCACATGGCAGGCACTGTGTGAGTCACTTGGGGGAATTTGGGATGGAAAAGATACTATACCTTAGAAGCTCACATCAGGAAATGCATATTTGAGAGTTTAATTATGTCTGAGTCCAGAAAGAAAGTGGTTAGGGAGGCCTTCAAGGCTTCCTGGGGAGATGGTTCTTGAACTATATATTGAAGTCGAATGTAATGTTTATCAATTTGGAGAAATAACCATAAAGAATGGTAGGAGTGGAGGTGGTCAGGGAAGAGGATATGATTCACTCTGACTGATAGTGATGTGGCCTACGCAGCTTGTTTGGGAAATTAAGGAATCGTGTTCCAGAAGGTGAATTGTGTTATAGAAGTCTCCTTTGGTGAGAGAGAACCCTTAGCCATAAAGTTGGAACCAAAGAGAGAACAAGGAGAACTCTATTGTTCAGACTAAATGAACACAAGATTTATAACCATACTAAGAACCCCAAGAAGACAGACAACCTGGTTCATGGTTTATAAAGACATTTTGATTAGCATATATTAGTTGTACAAGGAGGATTTAATGTGATATTTCTATATATGCTTGCCATGTACCATGATCAAATTTAGTTTTATCTCTCTTCCTCATTCTCCTTCTTCCTTTTAAAGCAAGTTCAGCAAGTTCCATTAATGTATTTTTGTATATACGTAGAAAGTACTTCAACTATATTCACTCTTGTTGACTTTCTGTGTTACTGCTCTTTCCTACTATTGGTACCTACTCAACAATTAACCCTGTTTTATCCATTTGTAAAGTGATAATGCAATTTTCAAATGTAATCCAACAACTTGAAAGCATAGTCAACACTAGAAACCAAATCCTCTGAATCTTGTATAGTATAACTTTAGGCCTGAAGACTCTGAATAAACACTCGTGAAAATAACATTATTGCATACTGTATGCTATCATTTTCATGTCACATGGCTTAGAAAACTAGGTTGAAACTGGATGATCAGGAACAGGTAACCTCTATTTTACAAATCAAAAACTGAAGCTTAGAGAAAAAATATGATTTGCAAGGGTCATACTGCATGTTAGTTGCAGATGTGACTTTCAAACTCAGATCTTTTCATTCTATTTCATTGTTCTCTCCTTATACAGAACACAGCCTAAAACTTTCAAGATCAAAGTTCGTAGATTTTTAGGTTGGCCATAAAAGGTGAGCATGTATAAGAGGGAGTTTGAGAGGGAAAAATTTCAAGAAACTGATCTAGTTTTGGGAATGAGGACTGTGGGAATTCTGTTATGTAGTTTTAAGACAAATCAAGCAGGTTATTTCTTTTTTCTTTTTGGAGATGAGATAAGATTGGAATGAACAGAGCAGTGTGAAATGTAGCTTTGCAAAACAAGTAACCAGGGCCATGAAGCAGCTAAACCTTAGAACATCTACAGCACATCTCTAGCACTGTAGCAGGAGGCTACAGTGGATAGTAAGGATCTTTGGTATGGCACAATAAGAATACCATTTTCTATCTTAGCCCTTAACTTGTCAGCTGTTATTATCAGTTCTCTCATATTTCATCCAGATCTGTATCTTTCTCCACATTTTTTTGTGCCAGTACGGAGTTTGAACTATTGCTCTCACTTAGCTTTTTTGCTCAAGTCTGGGATTCTACCACTTTAGCCAAAGCTCTGCTTTCTGCTTTTTGCTGATTAATAGGAGATAAGAGTCTCATTCATTTGTCTTCAAGAGCTCACTTTGAGCAAGGATCCCCAGATCTCAGCCTCCATAGTAGCTAGGATTTTAGGTGCAAGCCTCACTTTATTGCATGGCAATGGAAGCTGTGGGCCTAGCTGGAAAAGTCATGAGGGTGGACTGCTAGCTCTACATACTATTGGTGATAGATTAATACAAGAGGAAGCCGTTGAACATGTGTTAGGCAGAAATTTAAAAGGTTTAGTAGTTGTGTCTTTTTTCCTGTATTCTTTGCTTTTCAGCTTGGACTTATCTCTAATAGAGCAAGTTAAAAAAGAGGACAAAATAGAAGAAGAAGGGAAAGGAGGACAAGAAGAAAAAGAAACAGAAGGAGGCTATATATTCGGAGAGCTTCCTCTTTCTGCTTCTGAGGATGAGGCTTCTACATTGACAGTATTTTGTCTGATTCTGATCATATACATGTCTCTGGAGCTCCAAGAACATGAAAGAGCTGAGTGTTGGCCTTTTCCTGAATTAAACACAGACAGCAGGCAGCATTCAGTGTCCTGGCATGGCCATGTGTGGCAGAGTCAGTCTTGAAGGACACATTTCATTGTTTTACATGAAATAGTGTTTTGTAATAAACACCTAAGAACAGAACTCAGCTGGCCTTTTAATGATAGCATTAAAGTTTTCCTGCTTTGACTAGGAACTCTTTTATATAAGTCTATGAAAGGCTTGGTACAATCAAAGAGCAAATCTTTCCCAAATTTTCTCTGCAGTGGTGAGTCAATGGCAGGTGTGATCATTGCATTGAAGCCAGTTAAAGAGGCTTCAATACTGTAAATCCTCTAAATGGCCTTTTTCTCTTACCAGATGGGCATGGTTTTTATGGATAGGTCAAATCCTTTCAAATTACGCAGAAGTGTATCTGTGTCATTAGTTTCTATTAAGTAGTGTGAGAAACATTCCGACTGGTCAGGATTCTGGTTTTAAACCCCAGTATCAGCCAGAATAATAACTCCTGGAGAAGTGCTAGATCTCTGACTTCACTATCTATCTCAGAATTTTCTTGGTCCACCTTGGACACAGGAAAGAGTAAAATGTTTGAATGTCCCAGGCTTCCAATGGCCTCAGCCCCCCTCATCAGAAAAATACAACATGAATTCTCCAAGTAGTGATCAGAAAATAATTGAGGGCTAGGGTGTGTATTGGTGGGAAGACATACTAATTCTCGTGCTCCAAACACTGCTTTGGGGAAGTTGGCATTTTGATTGGAAGTACTCATCCTCAACTCATTCTATCCAAATTCTAAGAGATGCTCAGCGTTCTTTTTTTTAAATTTTATTTTATTTTATTTGTGAACATAGTGTACAGAGGGGTTACAATTGCATGGGCAGGATAATGCGTACATTTCTTACCAAGCATTGCAGCCTCCTCCTTTG
>NW_012267358.1:143703-153805 GCF_000151885.1 Dipodomys ordii | reverse complement strand
GCTGTAGTATGGTCTTGTTTGTGATCATTTGGGTAAATGCCCAAAAGTGGGATTGCTGGGTCATAGGGGAGCTCTATGTGGAGTCTTATGAGGAACTTCCATACTACTTTCCAAAGTGGCTGAACAAGTTTACACTCCCACCAACAATCCAGTAGGATTCACTTTTGGCCACATCCCCTCCAGCATCTCTTGTTCTTAGAGTTCTTGATTATAACCATTCTGACTGGGGTGAGGTAGAATCTCAATGTTGTTTCGATTTGCATTTCTTTTATGAATAGAGAAGTTGAGTATTTCTTCATGTGTCTGTTGGCCATTCTTATTTCTTCTTCAGATAAATTTCTCTTTACGTCTTTATCCCACTTATTGATGGGGTGGTTGTTTCCTTGAAGATTTGTTGTTGGCGGATTAATTTTTTTGAGTTGTAAGTATATTTTAGACATGAGACCATTTCTGTTTTATGGCTAGTGAAGATCTTTTCCCAAACCGTGGGCTTTCTATTGATCTTTCTAGCTATGTCCTTTAACATGCAGAGACTCTGCACTTTCATGCAATCCCATTTGTCCAACCTTTCTTTGAGATGTGTTTCTGGGTCTTTATTAAGGGAATTTGGGCCTGTGCCAAGGAGCCCTAGAGTTTCTCCTACCCTTTCCTGCAATGTTTTCAGGGTGTCTCCTTTGACTTCGAGGACTGATCCATTTGGAGTTGATTCTGATGCAGGGTGATATATAAGGATCTAGTTTTAGTTTTCTACAGGTGCTGAACCAGTTTTGCCAGCACCATTTACTGAAGAGGCTGTCTTTCTTGCATTCTATTTTTTTAGTTCCTTTATCGAAGATGAGATGGCTATAGGTTTGTGGGTTCATTTTTGGGTCTTCATTTCTATTCCATTGGTCCTCAGGTCTGTTCTTGTGCCAATACCAAGCTATTTTGATTACTATGGCTTTTCAGTAGAGTTTGAAATTTGTTATTGATATTCCTTCAGCACTGCTATTTCTGCTAAGGATTGTTTTTTACTATTCATGGTCTTTTATTGTTTGATATGAAATTTTGGATTGCTTCTTCTATTTCCTTGAAGAATGAGCTTTGGAATGTTGATAGATATCGCATTCAATTTGTAGATAGCCTTTGGCAGTATTGCCATTTTCAAGATTTGACATCATCTGATATGGTCATATGTATGTAACTTGACATTTTTTGCTTGTTCTAGACTTATACCAGTTGATGCTCAGACTTTGTCATTTAGGAAAAGTGTTTATCAGAAGGAAAAGAAAATTAGTTATAGTAAATTCTGTTATGAGCTCAGGACACAATTTGGAGTTGGTGTGGTGGTGGTGATAGTGTATGAGTGCCAATCCTTGGGCTTGAACTCAGGGCCTGGGCACTGTCTCTGAACGTTTTTGTTCTTGCTAGTTCTCTGCCACTGAAGACACAGCTTCACTTCTGACCTTTTGATGGTTAAATGGAGATAAGAGTCTCATGGACTTTCCTGCCTAGACTGGCTTCAAATCTTGAAACTTAGACCTCAGCCTCTAAAATAGCTAGGATTACAGGTTTGAGACACCAGTGCCCAGCAATTCAGTGTTTTTTTTTAAAAATCTAAGTCATATAAGATGAAGGAGATAAAAGTATTCATGTTCTTGGGTTTTACTGTGGATTCTTCATTTGGAACTAGAGTGCTTCACAGTAGGGTATTGGTGTATATATCACACTTATGTTTCAGCTTGTACCTTTAGGATCTAGGATATGTCTGTGAATTTAGTGGCATATTAGAAGTAACTAAAAAATCTGACTTTATCACTTCTCAGTGTCCTTTCGAAGATCAGAGTCCTAGCCAACAGCAGAATTTTAGCCATGCAAATGAGTTTGGCAATTCAGGACAAGAAAACAGGAAAGTTTGATTGCTATGGATTATTGTGTACCTTAGTCATCTCTATAGTCCATGTTTCTGGAATAGTTTTTGTTATATAATAGGTGCTTGGGAAATGTTTTGGGAGTAAATTAATAAATAAATGTTTTTTCCATATTTCTCTTGTCAGGGAAAAAAGACATTGTTTTTCAGAGTACCTTTCTGCCCCTCATTTTAATCTTTCTTGTGCAAAAATGTTTCCATTTATGTCAAAAATAGAAAGAAACCTTGATAGGCCTAATTTAAAACTAATTCTCAGTCTGAATTTTCCACTAGTAAGGAAAAAATACCCAAGGAATTCAATTTCCATTTCTTTTGTTTTTCTTAAAACATAAAATAGAAGAAAAATGGCCTCAAAACCAAAGTAGGCTTCAATCCACATTCCCCAGATTTCCTAGCCAAATAGTAACAGTCCAGTTTTCTAAGTACCAAAGCATTTCACAAAAAGTTGATTACATGATAAATTATCAAAGGTGGAATGTATTTTAGAAATGACAGAGCCCAAATCATTTCTTTTATAAGAGGGTACACTGGCTGCAGATAGTAAATGATATTTTCGTCTTGGTTTGCTAATGTTCACACTGTTGCTCTCACCACACCCTATAAACTTTCAGTGTTGGTCAATTTCATGTCAGGTGTCTATCCTCATCCCCTTAAAATCAGAGAATACATTTTCCTGGATTGGAAGTCCCTTGTGGACTGGAAGTAAAAGGCTTATGTTTAATTTAATAACTCTACGGACTACAAATTAAAAATTTATTTAGACCCAAAATGTGTTACTGATGTGCTGCTACAGAAAAGCCAAAATCTTCAAGTTCTCTCTCTCTCTTTCTGACTAAGGAGACTCTGTTTGCATAGTGCTTTGTCTCCTTCTATGTATTTTGTTGGAACAGAAATCACAGGGTAACTATGTTACCCTGTTAGGGTAACTATGCAGAGTATTCCAGATTCTCAAATCCTGGACTGGGAAGAAATGAGGCCAGACTGAAAAGAAACCAGGCTATAAAGAGAAGAGTTATAATTGCTCTATGGGAAAATGCTTTAAAGCAATGAAGAAAAGCACTGGGCTATCAGGGTTCACATTTCTAATCTTGGCTCATCCTAAAAATTTACTTAACCTTTCTGGTCTTAGTTTCCTCATCTGTAAAATGGAATAGTTAGATCTGGTCCAACTACATTCACAGAAATGTGAAAAATGTACTAAAAGTAATGGAATTATGAAAATGTTTTTTTGTGACCAGATCTGCAATTTTCTTCTTTACGGTGGTACTAGGGTTTGACGTCAGGGAATTGTGCTTTCTTGGCAGGTATTCTATGATTTGAGCCATGTCATCAGCCCTATTTGCTTTAATTATTTTCCAAGTAATATTTTATGTTTTTGCCCAGGAGCAGCCTCAGATCACAATTCTCATACCTGTCTCCTGTGTAGCTGGGATCACAGGTGCACACAACCATGCTCAACTTTTTCTGTTCAAATGGTGACTTGCTAACTGTTGCTAGGGATAGCCCTTAAGTGCTATCCTCCCAATCTTAGCCTCACAAGTAATGAGGATTATGTGTGTGCCACTATGCTCAGTTTGTATCTAGATATTTTCATATTTCTTGAACCAAATAACCCCAGTAGAAGATATAAGTGCCCTGATTCAAATAAACATATGAGAAAGAACCATGGATTGATGAAAGAAAAAGTATGAGATTCTTTTAAAATTAAATACAGTTGGCACACTTATTTCCAAACACATTGGTTCTAATATAAGCTAAAGAAAAATAACAAGAAAAGGCAGGTTTTCCCTGCTTAGCTTCTATCTTGGATCTGATTTCTGAACTGAAGCAAGAAGAATATGAATTAGGCAAGATATCTGTATTTTTACTAAATTATCCCTGCAATATTGTCATAATCAACCAGATTTGGAAACTCCTGATGCAGTACATGCATAAGGGCAGTGAGGTATAGCAAAAACGTGCCTAGGCTTTGGTTCCAGAAAGACTATATTTTGACCTGGAGCAAATCACTTCTCCTTAGGGTTTGCAAAAATTCTGCCCTTTATAAAATAGACTTATCTACATCTTGACATTATTGTATGGATTAAAGTTGAAGATGTTCACAATGTAATGACAAGTCTGATCACCTGTAGTAAGCACTGAAAAGGTCCTTATTCTCTTTATCCTGGAGGATTGTAAACTATTAGATAGTATGGAACTAGTCTATTTTAATTCATTTCTACGAAATGGGCAAGACTGTAGGGTGAAATGGAGAGAACAAGAAGAAAGCCCAGTTTTTTCATTGTTTAGATAGAATCAGAAAATTGTAAAGCAATTTATCACAAGACTGGAAGACCATTGCCATTAAAGTGGTGTTCCTTATTTCTAACATATTTATAAGATGATTTCTTTGTTGCTTTGTATGTCCCTCCCCCATGGTATAATCCCTGTTTTCACTGTATTTGATGTTGGTATAATTTGTAGAGGGGAAGGGAAAAAACAACTTGTTTAAATAGGGATACAGGTGGACCCATTGCAACAATGAGATGTATAAGACGTTATGTCGAAAAACGAACTTTACAATTTTGGCCATGGAGGGTGGGGGTGGAGGAAGGAGAGGGGGGTTGGAAGTAGGGGGGAGATAGGAAGGTATGGGAAGGGGAAATAAAGGAGGAGGCAACAATGCTTGATAAGAAATGTACTCATTACCTTGCCCATGTAATTGTAACACATCTGTACAGTATTTTCACAATAAAAATAAATAAATAAAGTGATGTTCTTAAATGGACATTCATTTAGATGATTTTTGTTTGTCCTCTACTTGTTTCATTTGCCTTACCAAGTATATCAATCATACCTTCAACTAGAATGCAGTACAAGAACCTTTCTGGTTCCAACTCAACATAATGACTTTCATTTTCAGATTTAGTACTAGTTGGTATGTTTTCCAACATCTCCTATTGCAAATATGAGAATAACAAAGAATTTTTGTGTGACAAGACTAGCATGTTAAAGGTTATAGGCTATCTTAAATATGGATTGTCTTATCAGGCACTGATGGCTCATGCTTGTAATCCTAGTTACCCAGGAGGCTAAGATCTGAGGATTCTTGTTCAAAGCTAGCCCAGACAGAAAAATCCAAGAGACTTTTTTGTTTAAGTAACCAGCAAACAAGCAGGGAATGGTGGTGTGTCTCAGGTGGTAGAGCAACAACTTTGAGTAAAAAAGCTAAGTAAGAACACAAAATCCTGAATTTAAGTCCCAATACTGGCACCCATGCACAAAATATTTGTTGTCTTTGAGTCTGCTTCAATTAGGGTAAGTTCATTTGGTGCAAACCACTCCAGCCATAGCTTTAGGAGCAGTGTTTCTTTGTAGGCTCCATTTCCTGGTCATAGTACAGCCACTCATACTCTTTGCAGTGGGTCTTAAGCAGCAGCAGTGATGATGAAGGAAATGTCTACACAATGTTATCTGATTTTTTGACTACACTGCATGATGACCCACCAATTAAGATGATTCATCTCCATGTTTTTCTCAAATTAAAAACAATTGATGAGATGGTTGAATACTTCCCTTTTACTGGTGAAGAGATTGAAGAAAATAATCTCATTGTTTAGAGATAAGAGTGTGTCTATTCCTTGATCCCATACTTTCTCCATTGTACTCATACTTTAATCTTTATAAAACCCAAAAAGTACAATGAAATATGTCATTTCTCATTTTATCAATGGAGAACCTAGGATGTGTGAAGAAACTTGGACTGTTTCTAAATTATTGAATTGAAGCAGACAATTAAAGTATGCATATTTGGCAGGGGAGGGGAAGTGAGAGAAAAATGAAGGAGTGGGTAACAATGTTTGACAAGAAATGTACTCATTACCTTAGTATGCAATGGTAACCATTCTGTACATCACCTTAACAATAAAATTAAAATTTTTTTAAAGTGTGCATATTTGGATGAATCAGGTAAAATTAATATTTTCTTTTCTTTTTTATTATTTTTAAGGAGCTGGACAAAGGGATTTCAATGCAACACATCAATTTATAAGTACAATACATCTTGATGTGCAACCCTTCCATTGTTCTCCCTCATCTCTTCTCCCACACAAGTTACTTGGTTCCATTTTCACACCTATCTTCATTGTATTTATTCCAAGATGCTCTAGAATCCCCTGAAATGATAGTGAAACACAGATGGCTTAGCTTTACTCACAATGATTTTGAGTCAGGACATTTAGGATGAAGGCAAGCAATATGTATTTTTAATAAGTTCCAGAGTAACGCTGATGCTGTTGGTTCAGTGTGTCAAAACTTTAGAATTGCTGTTATAAGTAAAGTATTGATTTAAAGAATTGGCTTATGGCATAAACATTGCAAGATCCAACCACTAGCATAAAGTAATAAAAGACATATTGATATTTGAGGCCCCAGGTGGTCTCTGTAAAAGTCAGCTGATGTTCCATAGGACCTTCATCTCTTCTATAAACTCTGTCCAAACAGAGGCCTTGGCTTCAGGCAGATTGTTATAGCTATATGACCTCAGGAAATTCATAGGATATCTCAGTCTCACAGCATCTTCATTTCTAAAGTGAGGATCATAATACTGCTTCACAGGACTGTTGTGAAAATTTTGAAAACTAGTAGGGGCTAAGGTTTTGAAGTAGACCGTTTGGATTTGCTTTTCCTTCTTCATATATCAAGCCCCTACAGGAGCCAGACTAGTCTTTTGTTACAAAATGTTGGAGGCAGGCGGGCTGTTCTGCGAGTGGCTGTGAAGGTGCCAACTTGGACCATAGGGATGTTTATTCATCCCTATTGATAACAGCTAAAAGTCAGTTTCCTTGTGCTTTGAGCCCTAAGTCCATTTGATCTAATGCCTCCAGCAACCAAGCTGCTCCCTTTTCCAGATTTGAGAAGTGCAAATAGCCCTGCAGCTGTTACCACCTCTTCATTATAGTTAGAGATCTAGAACTTTGGGGGGCAGGGGACACAAACTCCCTTAATAGCTAGACAAAAGACAGTCTTTTAAAGTTGGGCCACATTGTTATCTGTGAGATAGTAGAGTGGAAAGGATACAAAACTGGGAGTCAGGAAAACTGTACCCCAGATTTATCATGTGGTCCTGTGTAACTCTATCCATCTCTATAGGCTTCTATATTGTGTTTATAAAATCAGGACTCAGTTATTTTAAAGGGCCCTTCAAAGTTAGAAGTCCAAGAGTAGCAGAATAGTTGACCTATTCCTAGCATTGACTGAGTACCTGAACTCACTATGTAACATTGGCCATTTCTTCTCATCTTCTTTTCTAATCTTACTTTTCTATTCTATAATCTTGGGAATTATTATTAGTTGTGTTCTAATTCCCTTCCAGTATTTGTGGTAAGGATCAAGTGTGTGTGTGTGTGTGTGTGTGTGTGTGTGTGTGTGTGTGTGTGTAGTATTCAAAATTCCTTTGATTATCTATCTGGTAAACACTTAATATCTAGAATATTAAAAATTCTTGCAATTCGGAAGCAAAGCAAGAGGAAAATCAGAAAACAGAAGGAAAGGACAAGATCACTAATTAGGGGAATGAAAATCAAACCACAATGAAATAATACTTCACACTCATTAGAACAATAATTATAAAAAAGGAAGTATGTGAAAGGATGTGAAGAAAATTAAACACATGCTCTCTTTGTAGAATGGCAAAATAGTATAGCTACTCTAAGATTCTAAATACACAATTACTGCATAATTTAGAAATTCCAATTCTGGATATAGACCCTAAAGAATTGAGCACAGGCTTTCACAATCATATTTCTGTGAATGATTATAGTGATATTATTCACAGTGACCCAAAGTTGGAAGTAACCAAAATGTTCGCTGACTGATAAATGGATAAACAAAATGTGGTGTAATTATACAATTGTACAATTATACAATGGAATAATACCATGCCTTAAAAAGGAAGTAAATTCTTGGGCTGGGAAGTTGGCTCAGTGGTAGAGCGCTTGCCTTGCGTGCCTGAGGCCCTGGGTTTGATACTTTAGCACCACATAAGCAAAAAGAAAAAAGCCAGAAGTGGTGCTGTGGCTCAAGTGGTAGAGTGGTAGCCTTGAGCTGAAGAGCTGAGGGACAACGCTCAGGCCCAGAGTTCAGAGCCCACGACTGGAACCCCCCCCCAAAAAAAAGGAAGTAAATTCTTGCACATGCTACAACATAGAAAACTTTGAAAGCATTATGTTAAGTGAAATAAGTTAGTCATAGTAGGATTCCACTTATGTAAGGTAACCAAATGTGTAGAGGCTAGAGGCAGAAAGCAGAATGGGCTTTCTTATTTAATGGTCATAAAAACACCTCTGGGATGGTAGTGAAGGCTACATATCCATGTGAATATTATCAAGTTTCATTTAAGATGATTAAGAGCTAATGAGGGACTGGGAATGTGGCTCAGTGGTAGAGTGCTTGCCTGGCATGCATGAAGCTGCTGGTTTGATTCCTCAATACCACATAAACAGAAAAGGCTGGAAGTGGCTCTGTGTCTCAAGAGGTAGAGTGTTAGCCTTGAGCAAAGGAAGCTCAGGGGCAGTGCCCAGACCCTGAATTCAAGCCCCAGGACTGGTAAAAAAAGCTAATGAGGTTTATGTGTTTTACCACAATTAAAAACAATACATTTCTTTGAAAGTGACAAGTGCTCTAAAAATAGAGGATTGGCCTGGACTTCAAATGCAGACCCTTTTTATAATATTTTAATAAATATAGCTTCATATTAATTTTTGAAGCATAACTGACATACAAAAACTGTAGATATTTAATGCATGTATCATGATGAACTTGAAGATATATATGTATATGATATGTACATACACACGTACATGCATACACATATATGCATATATGCACACATATACCTGTTATGATAGTGTCATAAAAATATCATAAACAATATCATAAACATATCAACCACCTCTAATAATTTTCTTCCTTTATTATTACAAGAATATTTAACATAAGATAGATATTTTTCCTAATGTTATAAAATATAGCAGGATAAACTGTAAGCCTGATACTGTACAGTAAATCTTTGAAGCTATTCATCTTGTGTAACTGGAACTATGGGAACTTTGACCAACTCTTCCCCATTTTTCCAATCCTGATAACATAAAAACTGTTTTATACTTCTATGAGATTGATTATTCTATATTCTTTTTAAATTTTTCATTTTATTATATTGTTACCCCTCCTTTGTTTTCCCCCTAACATCCTTTTCCTCCCCACCTCCTCAGTTCCCCCCCCAAGTTGTAAAGTTCATTTTCAACATACTGTCTTGTACATCTCATTGTTACAATGGATCATCCTTTATCTTTATTTCAACATTTTGTTATTTCCCTTCCCCTCCCCAAATTGGAAAAATGTGTATACAAGATGTAAGACAGCAGAGTCAAATACAGTGACAACAGGCGTTGTACCATGGGGGACGAATCTACAAAGAAACAAAAAAATTCACACAGTACATTATAGGTACATTAAAAAGAACAGCAGGAAAGATAAAACCTCTTGTGCCCCTATCTTGGGGTTCATTTAGCTTAGTATTAAGTTATATGGTCATATGGACATAGCCTTTGCCCTCTTCTGCTTGTCCTAGTTATTGCAGATAAGGGAAACCATGGGACCTATGTTTCTTTCATTCTGGCTTACTTCACTTAATATATTTTTTTCCAAGTCTTTCCATTTCTTAACAAATAGGGCGGAGTCATTCTTTCTGATGGAGGCATAGGATTCTATTGTATATATATATACACACCACATTTTCTTTTTTAAATTTTTATTTATTTTTATTGTGAAAATACTGGACAGAAGAGTTACAATTACATGGGCAAGATAATGAGTACATTGTACATTTCTTTTTTTTATTGTGAAATTATTTTAGTTTTTATTTTTTTATTATTGTGAAAATACCATACAGAAGGGTTATAATTACATGGGCATTTCTTATCAAGCATTGTTGTCTCCTCCTTTGTTTCCCCTTACCATCCCTTCCCCTCTCCACTCCCACACCCCCACACCCCCCTAAAAATATTGTGAAATTATTATATTGCCAAATAATCTTGAGCATGAGTCAAATACTTTCCCTATCTTGATCTCCTTATCTGTAGAACTGACATTAAAAAAGCTTTGCTTTAGATTTATTAGTGTTATAAGTATTGAAATGTATTCAACTCTTAGAAA
>NW_012267358.1:123101-142926 GCF_000151885.1 Dipodomys ordii | reverse complement strand
TGGGCGGAGGGGGGAGGCTGGGAAGGGATGGGAAGGGTAAACAAAGGAGGAGGCTGCAATACTTGGTAAGAAATGTATGCATTATCCTGCCCATGTAATTGTAACCCCTCTGTACAGTATGTTCACAAATAAAATAAAAAAAAAGAAATGTACTCATTATCTTGCCCATGTAATTGTAACCCCTCTGTACAGTATTTTCACAATAAAAAAAAGAAAAAAAAGTGGGATTGCTGGGTCATGGGGAGCTCTATGTAGTCTTTTGAGGAACCTCCATACTGCTTTCCAAAATGGTTGAACAAGTTTACATTCCCACCAACCATGCAGTGGGGTTCCCTTTCGGCCACATCCCCTCCAGCATCTGTTGTTATTCTAGATTTCTTTCTTTCTCTCTCTCTTTCTTTCCCTTTGTTATTCTCTCTTTTTCTGTCTCATTTTCTTTCTTTCCAGCTTCTCTTCTTTCTCTTCTTTCTTTCTTTCTTTCTTTCTTTCATTCTCTCTTTCTCTGTTTCTCTCCCTCCTTCCCTCCCCCCTCCCTCGCTCCCTCCCTCCCTCCCTCCCTTCCTTCCTTCCTTCCTTCCTTCCTTCCTTCCTTCCTTCCTTCCTTCCTTCCTTCCTTCCTTCTTTCCTTCGTTCCTTTTTTCCACCAGTCCTGGAGATTGAACTCAGGGACTTGGCACTCTGTCTTAGCTTTTTACACTCAAGACTGGCTCACTACCACTTGAGTCCACAACTTTACTTTCAAACTTTTGTCTATCTTGGCTGGCTTCAAATTGTGATCCATAGATCTCAGCCCCTTGAGTATCTAGGATTACTGGCTTGAGCCACTAACACCACAGTTCAATAATATTTCTTTAAACCAACAATGGATTGTCTGAAAAGAAAATCACAATAAATTCTATTTACAATAACATGTATAAGAATAAAATACTTGCAATTAAGTGTAACTAAGGAGTAAAAAGATGTTTATACTCAAAAGTGTAATACATTGATGAAAAAACTGATCAGCACACAAACAGGAAGACATTTATTGATTGAAAAAGTAATGTCAAGTAGTCTTTATTATTCCAACTGTTGTACAGATTCCTATTAAAATTTTAATCGCTTTTCTTTTACAGAAATAGAAAAAAAATTCACTTAGCATTCATAAGGAATGACAAGATCCCGGTAGCCAAAACAATGATAAACAAGAAGAAAGCAAGAGGCATTATACATCTTGATTTAAAATATAGTACAAAGTTACAGTAATATTAAACAGTATGTTTTGGCATATAAAGTCATATTTCAAACAATTTAATGAAATAGAGAGTATACAAATAAATCCACACATTTAGATTAAACTGATCATTTTATGATAAAACATGTTAAAGCTTTAAGACAGGTCCAATGCCTCTTCTTGTTTGGGTTATTTCTCTGCCTTCAATTTATATGCTTTGTAAATATCTTCAGCTTGTGTAGGCTAGGCACCAAGTTGAGACTTAAGATGTCTTGAGACAGAATGTTATGTACTCAGAGAAGGGGTCTTGCATAGTTATTCAAACATCCAATGTGCTATGGTTTGGCTACTCAGTCTCTTCCAGTACTAAATTCCTGTGATACTGGTGGAAAGGGCATCTGACAAGTGGCAGTAGGAAAGTATGACTTTAGTCACAGCAATGCCATTTACTGGCTGAATGACTTTAGGGTAAGCCCTTTCTCCTTGGTGGGATATAGTACATTTTTCATCCTGTGAAATTATTAGAATAGATAATCCTAAAGAATAATTACTAGATGTTAGGGTTGTGAATCATTTGTTTTATCAAAAAATATTAGAGGTGGTCTAGAAAACACTGGTCAGTATATTGCCAGAACTGATTTATTGGAAAGATCCTGTTGCAGCTTTCTTGAAGCTGGCCACATATGGTTTGTGGCTTGAGAGCCTGGCCAAATGAGACTACCTAGGCAGAATCAATAGGAAACCCTTGGCTTTTAAATCCCATCTAATTTTCCCCTCCCATTCTTCAGCTTTGAACCCAGCACATTCCTCTAGATCCTGTTCAAATGTCTTGCTTTTTTGACCCAATATGGGTCAACCCGTGTTCGGTCTGGGAAGGTGACTCAGTGGTAGAGCACTTGCCTTGCATGCATGAGACCCTGGGTTCGATTCCTCAGCACCACATAAGCAGAAAAAAAGCCGGAAGTGGCACTGTGGCTCAAGTGGTAGAGTGCTAGCCTTGAGGTGAAGAGCTGAGGGACAGCACTCAGGCCCAGAGTTCAGGCTCCACGACCAGACCCCCTCCCCCCAAAAAAAGATAATAAGAAGGCTATTGAATTCTATTCCATTGGTCCTCAGGTCTGTTCTTGTGCCTGTACCAAGCTGTTTTGATTACTACGGCTTTGTAGTAGAGTTTGAAATTTGATATTCCTCCAGCACTGTCTTTTCTGTTAAGGATCATCTTTGCTATTCGGGATCTTTCATTGTTCCATATGAATTTTTGGATTGCTTCTTCTATTTCATTGAAGAATGAAGTTGAAATATTGATAGGTATCACATTAATTTTGTAGATAGCCTTTGGAAGTTTTGCCATTTTCATGATGTTGATCCTTCCAATCCAGGAGCATGGGAGGTTTTTCCACTTCCTAAGTTCTGCTTTGATTTCCTTTTTCAAGTTTTTAAAGTTTTCATCGTAGAGGTCCTTCACTTCTTTATTTAAATTAACTTCTAGGTATTTTATTTTTTGTGTGAATTCTATGCCTCCATCAGAAAGAATGATATTGTCCCATTTGTTAGGAAATGGAAAGACTTGGAAAAAATTATATTAAGTGAAGTAATCCACGTCCAAAGAAACATTGGTCTCATGGTTTCCTTTATTTGCAATAACTAGTACATGTGTAGGACAAGCAGAAAAGGCCAAAAGCTATGTACAGATGACCATATAAGATGATGTTAAGCAAAATGAACCACAAGATAGGGATACAAATGTCTTTTTTCTTTCTTGCTATTATTTCTAATGTATTTCTAATGTTCCATGTGATTTTGTTGTTACTTTGTATGTTTCTCCCCCATGGTAAAACCCCTATTTTCACTGTATTTGATGTCAGTGCTCTGCATCTTGTATATACACTTCTCTAGTTCAGGGAGGGGAAGGGAAAAACAAAATGCGTAAATAAGGATACAGGTTGACCCATTGTAACAATGAGATGTACGAAACACTATGTTGAAAATGAACTTTACAACTTTAAAAGTGGAGAGAGGAGTTGTGGAGGTGGGAAGGAAGGGATGGTAGGGGGAAATAAAGGAGGAGGCAACAATGCTCAATAGGAAATGTACTCATTACCTTGCTCATGTAACTGTAAGCCCTCTGTACAGCAATTTTACAATAAAAAACAAAAATAAAAAAGGCTGTTGATGTGAAGGGAGCTTGCGTAGATGATATCCTGCCTGTAGTTCATATTAAAGACTTCACATTTTCTCTGAGTGGCACAGAATAATAGTCCAATGTATTTCAAAGGGATCACACAATAAATTTAATAAAGTCAATCAAAGTAAACAATGACGTCAATTTGACAAAGCATTCGCATTCCAAACTTAATAAGTCTAAATTTAATAACAGATTTAGCATCCAATTTCTATTGCACAATTTATATGTAAATCTTTATCAAAATGAATGAGTAGCCATGTTTCATAGAGTATGATGTGAATAGACATGTGCCTGCCTTAACTCAAAAAGAGTCAAAAATAGAGCTTCAACATTCTATATGTATGCATAGTTATAAGAAGTTTTATAAGAAGTTATGTATAGTTATAAGAAGTTATACAAAAATGAGATAATCTAACAGTCCATCTTTGCATGGTGGCTTTTCAAATGTATTCTTTGGCCTAAGCAGGGTATGATATTGTATGCCTGTAATCTTAAGGGGGTGAGAGAGAAAGATTGTGAGTTTGAGGTCAGCCTGCTCTAAAAAAATGAAAATAACCAGCCTGGAACATATTTAAGTTCCTGTATTTTTAAAGAAATATTTGATTACCATTTTCATTATCTTTACATAATTGTACAAAAGGGCTTCAATTCAACATGTCAGTTTATTAGCAGAATGCATTTTGATCATTGTTACTACTTCCATCTCCCTAATCTCTGCCAACCCTACTCATACTCCTTTTTATCTTCGTAGCTCCATTTTCACAAGTGTACATTGAATATGACAGCATTCACCCACTCTTCCTGTTTTCATTCATCAACTCCCTTCCTCTTGCCCTCAACCCTGCCTCATACACAGTATATTTATTACCTTAGTTATGGTTTTGGTTTTGCAGGTTTGTGTGTATGCTCAAATTCATCACTTACAAAAATTAAATATTTATAGTTTTATATATATACTATACCTCAAAAACTGGTACGTGGTAAGTAGGAGGTTTTGTTTTGAGTGTGTGTGTGTGTTTGTGTGTGTGTGTGTGTGTGTGTGTGTGTGTGTGTGTGTGTGCATGTGCCATTATTGGGGCTTGTACTCAGAGCCTTGCACTCTTGCTTGCTTACTTTGTAACACCTGAGCCATATCTCCACTTACTCATGTTGTTTTTAATTTTCCTTAAATACATAAAAGGAAATATAGTTTTGATAATTTGACAAGTGAAATTTAAAAATGCAAAATAAATTTTCCAAAAACAATTAGGTATAAAATGGCAGAATCAGGATTTTAACCCAAGTCTATCTGATGTCAATGTTCAGCAAGTATCACTACATGCTATCTGATTTTTGCTACCATATTGTCCAGCTATCTCTGTGTACTACCACCAAGTGAAGTGGTGACAGGATCTGAAGCATAGTATTTGTCACATGACAACCAGAGGCAAGAATCTTGCATTTTCACATTAATCTCTTTCCTCTACCCACATAATGCTCTACTGAGACATGTTTGAGTCTACTGCTGTAACTGCTTAGTAAGACTACAAGAGAATTAAAGAATAGCATCCCCTTATCTTAGAGCCCAAACAGACTGAGTTTACCTGTTCATATTAAAGAGAAAAATGAGGAACTCTGAGAAAGGATTTTTCCCAAGGTAAATTCAACTTCTTGCTAGAATTTCTGGGATTAGAATGCAGGTTTTCTTTTTTTTGGGGGGGGGGTCCAGTCGTGGGGCCTGAACTCTGGGCCTGGGCGCTGTCCCTCAGCTCTTCAGCTCAAGGCTAGGGCTCTACCACTTGAGCCACAGCGCCACTTCCGGCCTTTTTCTTTTTTGCTTATGTGGTGCTGAGGAATCGAACCCAGGGCCTCATGCATGCAAGGCAAGCACCTTCCCAGCTTCTAGAATGCAGGTTTTCTAATTATTATCCAATATGATTTTCTATTATATAAGGCCTACTTTAAGATAAATTGATGCTAAGCCTAGCTCTCCTGATTTCCATACTTCAACATATCTCTTGCACCTAGAATTCTTTTTCTGAAATGGAGATTGAACTTAGGACCTTGTGCATGCTTTATCATTAACCTTCCTCCCATACTTAATTTTGAGGCAGAGTCTCACTGGGCAGCCCCAGTTGGCCTCCGACTTACTATGTAACCCAAACCCACCTTGAACTTGGGATACTCCTTTCTCAGCTTCATGAACGTATGGATTATGCAGGCATTCACTATCGCATGGAGCTACCTTGTAGAGTTTTATACTGCCAATGTCTATAAGTAAGGTCCATTTGATGCTGAAATGGAATAGTTTATATGGGTAGATATTTTACTGTAGGTATCTTCTAAATTAAAGTAGTTCTTGGACTTCTAATATTAAAATTCATTCATATGTTGTCCTTGTCTGTTGTATGGCTAACGACTATCTCCCAATCCACGGGCTTTTTATTGATCTTTGCTAGCTATGTCCTTTACCATGCAGAAGTTCTGCAGTTTAATGCAATCCTATTTTTGCAACCGTTCTTTGAGTTGTTTTATTTCTGGGTCTTTAAGAAAATTTCGGCTTGTGCCAAGAAGCTCTAGAGTTTCTCCCATTCCTTCTTGTAATTTTCTCAGGGTGTCTGCTTTTATTTCAAGGTCTTTGATCCATTTGGAGTTGATTCTGGTGCAGGATGACATATAAGGATCTAGTTTTAGTTTTCTACATGTGTTTAACCAATTTTGCAAGCACCATTATACTGAAGAGGCTTTTTCTTCCATCCTATATTTATGGATACCTTATTGAGATTAGGTGGCCATAGATCTGTTTCTTCAGTTCTATTCCATTGGTCCTCAGGTCTGTTCTTGTGCCAGTACCAAGCTGTTTTGATTACTATGGCTTTGTAGTAGAGTTTAAAGTTTGGTATTGTTATTTCTCCAGCGGTGTTCTTTCTGCTAAGGATTGTTTTTGCTATTCATGATTTTTTATTGTTCCATGTGAATTTTTGGATTGCTTCTATTTCATTAAAGAATGAGATTGGGATGTTGATGGGCATTGTATTGAATTTGTAGATAGTCTTTGGCAATATTGCAATTTTAACAATGTTAATCTTCCCAATCTAAAAGCTTGGGAGGTTTTTCCACTTCTTTAATTCTGCTTTAATTTCCTTGTTCATGTTTTTAAACTTTTCACCATAGAGGCCATTCACTTGTTTGGTTAAGTTAATTCCTAGGTTTTTTTTGGGGGGGGACTATTATAAACAAGGCCATACTAAAGTTACCAGCACAACTATGTTTATCACAACATTATTAATCATAGCTAAGATATGGAACCAACCCAGATGACCCTCAGTAGATGAATGGATCAAGAAAAGGTGGAATTCTATGCTTCCATCAGAGAAAATGACACAGCCTCCTTTGTTAGGAAATGAAAAGACTTGGAAAAAATCATATTAAGAGAAGTAAGTCAGATACAAAGAATGGTCTCATGGTTTCCCTTACTTGCAATAGCTAGTATACATCTAGGATACCCTTAACAGATGAGCAGAATAGCTCAATAGCTATGTACATATGACCATATAAGATTATAGTAAGTGAAATGAACTCCAAGACATGGACACAAGAGGTTTTTCCTTGGTGTTGTTTTTTTTAAACGTACTATGTAATTTATTGTTTCTTTTGTGTGTTCTTCCCCTTATGGTATATCTCCTGTTGTCACTGTAGTTGATTTTGGTACCCTGGTATTGTACATACATTTATCTGAATTAGGGAAGGGAAGGGGCACAAAAGAATGGTGAGAGAAACGACAAGGGGGAACCAATGCAACAGCAATATACACAAGACAATATGTTGGAAATGATCTGTACAACTTGGGATGGGAACTGGGGGAAGAAAGGGAGAAAAATGAAGGAAGGGGTAAGAAGTTTGAAAAGATATGTACTTATTATCTTACTTATGTAACGTAACCCCTCTGTAAACCACCTTGACAAATAAAATTAATTAATTAATTAATTAATATGGTAGAAATCTTATTTGGATTGTGGTAGGCTGACTTTGTTGGGGAAAAATCCATTAGTAAAGAAATGAAAGAATTCTGGAATGTTTCTATGAAAATCTTTAAAAAATTAAGAGTAAAAAGATACCCTTGCCAAAGTTTAGGTCAAGTATTTTTTTGTTATTGTGAAGAGGCTTCTTTGTATCAATTTTATTTTTGTATTAATTGCCATATAGAGAAATGTATGTATTTTAAGTTTATTTTCTAAAATTTATATAAATTTATATTAAAATTGTATATTAGAGTGCCATTGTCCAAAAGAAATGTACTCTTTACCTGACTTATATAACTGTAACCTCTCATACATCACCTTTACAATAACGTTTAAAATTGTATATTAACTTAATTTAATATTTCCAATAGAATTATGTGGACTCTTTAAGACATGAAGTAAACAGATCATGTTATTTTAATAAAGATAGTCTTACATATTCAATTTCAATCACTATGCTTTTAATTCTTTCTTACCCAAGTGATAGAATTTCCAGTATGATGGTGAATAGACATGGCTTGGGTGGACTTCTTGATCTTTTTTACAATAGGAATAGGAAGAGTTCAATAGGAATAGGAAGAGATCAGCCTTTCATCATTAAATATATGGAGTTTTATTGTTTATCAAGTTGTTAAAGAATATTCATACTTTGTTGAGCATTGAAAACATGAGAAACATTGACTATATAAATATTTTATATTATATTAACTTGTAATTTCTCAAGGTGGAATTTTAAGGTATTAGAATATCTGTTTTGCATGTACTTGGTAGACAATTCTGAATTCTAACCGTAATGGTCAATCCATTTTTCCTTTTCCAGTATCGGCAGTAACACTAGTCGTAGCAATAAGTCTCACAAATGAGTAGGCACATGTGGAACATCAGGCACTGGCATGGATTCTATTGGGAGCATGCCCTTGAAGTAGTTATCTAAACAACGGATCTTTAGAAATAGACTGAGCAATTCTTAGTCTAAGGGAAAGCCCTTAGGGAAGTCTTTTTGCCTGATGGGTTTGTTGGGAGAAGGAGTAGATTCTCATGCATTATTTATAGGCCCTTAAGTCAGAAAGTATTTGGCTTGATGTTGAGAATAATTAGATTAATGTGGAACTTCATAAAAGACAGAAGCTAAAAGTCTTTTTTTCTCTTAGAGTAAAAAAATGTGTCATCTCACTTTCCTTGCTGTTTGACATTGTGCAAATCACTTCATTTTCTTGTGTCTTAATTTATACTTTTGTCAAATGATGGTGGTTGTAATGGTAATGGTACAATAATCACTATCTTTCTGGTTGTGAGTCTCAAAACAAAAGCATGAAGAGAAACTTCTTTGGGGATTATGGGTAAAGATGAGCTCAAAGCTAGTGATCTACCACTTGGGCCACAGCACCAATTCCAGGATTTTTGTGCTTAAATAGAAATAAGAGTGTCATGTACCTTCCTGACTGGTCTGGCTTTGAAGTACAATCCTCAAGTTTCAGTCTACTGAGTAGCTACAATTACATGCATGAGCCACTGGTGCGCATTATGTGTTGAGTTTATATTTTGCATTTATCTACTTCCCTCAATGTCCACCATGAAATGTTAATCAAAAATATGATCATCTCTTGCCTTGTTCTCCCTGTTTTCAATTCTCTTTCTCCCTCTCCCAGTGCAAAGATATTGCTGAAATAAAGTCACATCATATTAATTTCCAAATCAAAACCCTTGTCTGCTATAATATCACCTGTAGAATAAACATCAAATGCATTATAATTAGCTTTGTTCACCAGCTCTCATTTTTCTCCTTTTCATTGCTACATGCTCTACACTCTAACCATATGGACCTCTGTAATTTTCTGTATTGTACTTTGTTCATCAGTACATGAATATTCTTGTGTTGTAGGTGTTCTTGAATGTGTGTCATTTGGAATATACTTCCTTTCCCTGTTCACACAATTCTTTAAAATTTTATCCCAATCATTACTTTATCTAAGAAGGCTTCTCTATCATTCTTTCAATTTCTTTCTTATGGGATCACATAGCACTATATATGTATCCTTCATAGAACTTGTATCCCATGAGCAGTTTCTGATTCCAGGCTTCATAAATTAAAATTACAGAACTAAAAATATAGGAATGAAGGTTAAAAACTTAATGGATGTCTCAACAGTAGAATATACAGGCTAGAAGAAAGATTGGTAAATGAGGATAAAATAGATTATCCAATCTATAAAACCAAGAGGAGACTTAAAAATGAACAGAACCTTAGAGACTTAATCAATAATGTGTGTATATATATTATATATGTATATATATATATATATATATATATATAGCATTGAAATAGAAACAGCAATAAGAAGGATCTCTCCTTCAGAAAGATATTATGATTCTAAATATCTACTCACCAAATAATGGACCATCCAAATTTTTCCAAGAAACCACACTTTCCCTCAAATCATACATAGATCCAAAACCAATAATTCTTGGGGATTTTAACACACCATTTTCCCTGTTGGTTAGATCAACCCAGCAAAAACTCAACAGAGAAACATTGGATCTTAACAAATGCATAGATCAAGTAGACTTAACAGACATTTACCGAATATTTCACCCAGCAGCATCAGATTACACCTTCTTCTCAGCAGCACATAGAACGTTCTCCAAAATAGACCACATTCAAGGTCACAAAGGAAATCTGTCCTAATTCAGAAACATTGAAATTATGTCCCTCATTCTCTCAGATCACAATGGAATAAAATTAGAATTCAACACCAAATGCCACCAAAGGAAATACTGCAACACATGGAGGCTGAACAGCACACTGTTGAACCACCAGTAGGTCATGGAAGAGATTAGAAAGAAATTCATATGTTCATGATATTTAACAAAATGAACACACAAACTATGAGCTCCTCTGAGAAACAGCAAAGGCAGTACTCAGAGGCAAGTTTATAGGTCTGAGTTCCTATATGTAAAAAAATTGGAGAGATCTGAAACCAACAATTTAATGAGGAACCTGCAGCTCCTTGAAAAAGAGCAACAAGCTAAACCCCAATCCAGTAGACCGAAAAAAATTAAAATTAAATCAGACTTAAATGAATTATAGTCCAAAAAACTTAGAAAGAATCAACAAAACAAAGAGTTGGCTTTCTGAAAAAATTAAAATTGCCAGACCCTTAGCAAATCTTACCAGAAAAGAAGAGCACACACCCAAATAAACAAACTCAGAGATGAGAATAGAAACATCACTAGAGAAACAACCAAGATTCAGAACATAATAAGGGGATACTTCTCAAACCTTTATGCTAATAATTTTGAGAATCTGAAAGATATGGATGAATTTCTAGCAAATATTGGCATGCCCAAACTAAACCAAGATAACTTAAACCAAATTAACAGACCCATATGAAGCATTGAAATAGAAACAGCAATAAGAGACCTCCCAACCAAGAAAAGCCCAGGACTGGATGGATTTACAGCTGAATTCTACAAGGCCTGCAAAGCAGAACTCACACCAATATACCTCCAATTCTTCAATGAAATTGAAAGTGAAAGTTCACTACCAAATTCTTTCTATGAAGCCATCATAACCCTCATCCTAGAACCAAACAGGGACTCATCAAAGGAAGAGAACTAGAGACCCATTTCTTTGATGAAAATTGTTGCACAACTTCTCAACAAAATTTTGGCCAATCGACTTCAACAATTCATCCAAAAAATCATACACCACGATCAAACAGGTTTCATCTCAGAGATGCAAAGCTGGTTCAATATACGTGAATCAATTAATATAATTCATTACATCAACAAGAGCAAGGATAAGGACCAATAGATGCAGAAAAACATTTGACAAGATCCAACACCCCTTTATGATGAAGGCTCTGGAAAAACTAGTGATCCATGGAACATTCCTCAATATAATAAAAGCTGGGGATGACAAATCGACAGCCAGCATTATACTTAATGGTGAAAAGCTAAAGCCATTTAATCTAAAGTCAGGAATTAGACAAGGATGTCCACTGTGTCCACTCCTCTTCACTTAGTATTAGAATGCTTAGCTAGGGAAATAAGGCAAGAGGCAAACATAAAGGGGATCCAAATTGGGAAAGATGAAGGAAAACATTCTCTCTTTGCAGATGACATGATCTTGTATTTAAAGAACCCCATGGACCCCACTCCCAAGTTACATGATCTGATTGGAAATTTTGGCAAAGTAGCAGGATATAAAATTAACCCTCAAAAAACCAATGGCTTTTCTGTATGCCAATAATGAGAAGAGCACTGCTGAAATTAGGAAATCAACCCCTTTTGTAATAGACCCACAAAAAATAAAACACCTAGGAGTTAACTAAAGAAGTGAAGGATCTCTATGACAAAAACTTTAAAAACCTGAAAAAGGAAATTAAAGAAGAACTAAGGAAGTGGAAAAACCTCCCATGCTCCTGGATTGGGAGGATTAACTTCGTGAAAAATGGCAATAATGTCAAAGGCTATAAACAAATTCACTGCAATACCTATCAATATCCCAATCTCATTCTTCAGTGAAATAAAAGAGCAATCGAAAAATTCATATGGAACAATAAAAGACCAGGAATAGCAAAAACAATCCTTAACAGAAAGAACTGCACTGGAGGAATATCAACTCTAAATTTCAAACTCTATTACAAAGCCATAGTAATAAAAACAGCCTGATACTTGCACAAGAACAGACCTGAGGACCAATGGAATAGGACTGAATACCCAGAAATGAACCCACACACCTAGCCAACTAATCTTCGATAAGGGAGCTAAAAAAAATAGAATGGAAGAAAGACAGCCTTTTCAGTAAATGGTGCTGGCAAAATTGGCTAAACACCTGTAGAAAACTAAAGCTAGAATATATCACCCTCCAGCAGAATCAATTCCAGATGTATCAAAGACCTTGAAATTAAAGCAGACACCATGGAAACATTATAGGAAGGAATAGGAGAAACTCTGGGGCTCTTTAGCACAATTTTCTTAATAGAGACCCAGAAACACAACAATTCAAAGAAAGGTTGGTCAAGTAGGATTGCAGAACTTCTGCCTGCCACAGGACATAGCTAGCAAGATCAATAGAAGGCCCACAGACTGGGAGAAGATCTTCATTAGCCATAAAATGGACAAGTATCTCATATCTAAAATATACTTACAACTGAAAAAACTAAGTCCCCCAACAACATATCTTCAAAGAAACACCTGCCCAATTAATAAATGGGTTAAAGACTTAGAGATATCTCTGAAGAGGAAAGAAGAATGGCCAATAGACACATGAAGAAATGCTCAACTTCTCTAGCCATAAAAGAAATTGAAATCAAAACAATATTGAGATTCCATGTCACCCCAGTTAAAATGGCTATAGTCAAGAAATCTAAGAACAACAGATGCTGGAGGGGATGTAGCCAAAAGAGAACCCTACTGCATTGTTGATGAGAGTGTAAACCTGTTCAACCACATTGGAAAGCACTATGGAGATTCCTCAAAAGTCTCCACATAGAGCTCCCCAATGACCCAGAAATCCCACTTTAAGTAATTTACTCAAATGATCACAAACAAGATCATACCAAAGCTACCAGCACAAGCATGTTTATTACAGCTTTATTCATAATAGCTAAGATATGAAAGCAACCCCTCAGTAGATGAATGGATTAAGAAAATGTGATGTGTGTGTGTGTGTGTGTGTGTGTGTATATATATGTATACAGATGTATACATATATATGTATAATGGAATTCTATACCTCCATCAGAAAGAATGACATCACCTATTTATTAGGTTATGGAAAGACTTGGAAAAAATTATATGAAATGAAGTAAGCCAGAATCAAAGAAACATAGGTCTCATGATTTCCTTTATTTTCAATGACTAGTACATGTCTAGGAAAAGCAGAAAACATCAAAAGCTATGTACATATAAACATATAAGATGTTATTAAATGAAAGGAACCCCAACATAGGCATACAAGTGGTGTTTTCTGTCTTGCTATTGTTTTTAATGTACTTATAGTATGTGATTTTTAAATTTTCTTTTGTATGCTTTCCCCCCACAGTATAACCCCTGTTGTCACTGTATTTGAGTCTGGTGTCCTGCATTTTTTCTAATTTGGGGAGGGGAGGGGATATAACAAAATGCTGAAATAAGGACACAGGTTTACCCATTTTAACAATGAGATGTACATGTCACTATGTTGAAAACGAACTTTACAATTTCCAGAGCAGGGGAGTTGGGAGGGAAGGGATGGTAGAGAGAAAAAAACAAAGGAGGAAAAAATAATGCTCAATAGGAAATGTACTCATTACCCTACTCATGTAACTGTAACCCCTCTGTACAGTATTTTTACAATAAAATGCATATGAAAAATGCATATAACTTTTGTGACACTAGAGTCCCAAAGTGAGAGGAAAAGAGAGCAAAGTTACAAAATATATTTAGAGGAATAATGGCTAAAACATTCCCCCAAATAACAAAAAGCATAAACAAAGCGAATAAACATGAAATAGGATAAACCTAAATAAATCTATGTAAAAAGTAAAGACAAACTTTAAAATATGAAATTGTTGCATGAAATGACACTGCACTATATCAGTAAAGAAGTTTGAAAGAAAAAGAACTTATCATCCACAACCAGAGAGGCCAGCAGGTTGTGGCACATTTCCCAAGTGAAAGAAAAAAAGAATGATTAAAAACTTTGAATAGTCTGAAATATTCTTCAAGAACGCAAAGGAAAAGGAAAATAAATTATTATCAGATGAAGAGAAAATGAAGACTTTGATTTTGAGTATGAGCCTAAGAAATTTTTCTAAACGGAAAGGAAAAGATAAAATGAGAGATCCTATAATATTACAAACAGAATGACAAAGCCGGGCACCGGGGGCTCACGCCTGTAATCCTAGCTACTCAGGATGCTGAGATCTGAGGATTGCGGTTCAAAGCCAGCCCAGGCAGGAAAGTCCGTGAGACTCTTATCTCCAATAAACGGCTAGAAAACCCGAAATGGTGCTGTAGCTGAAGAGGTAGAGAGCTTGCTTTGAGCTGAGGAGCGCAGGGACAGTGCCCAAGCCCAGAGTTCAAGCCCCACGACCGCCAAAATAAAAAACAAACAACAAAACAAAAAGAATGGCAAAAAGTGAATATATATGTGTATATATATATTTATGTATACATATATATATATATATAAACTTTGCTTATGTTTGGCATTTGAAGTAAAATAATGATATGGTTCTTATATAGTTATTAGTGTATGCCACATTGTACATACACAATGGAATTCTATGCCTCCATCAGAAAGAATGACATTGCCCCATTTGTTAGGAAATAGAAAGACTTGGAAAAAATTATAAGTGAAGTAAGCCAGGCCCAAAGAAACATAGGTCCCATGGTTTCCCTTATTTGTAATAACTAGTATATGTCTGAGTCAAGCAGAAAAGGTCAGATAAGTTGATGTTAGGGAAATGAACCCTAAGATATGTATTCAAATGTTTTTTTTCTTTCATGCGATTGTTTCTAACACATTTATAAGATTATTTCTTTGTTGCTTTATATGTTCGTCCCCCACGGTATAACCCCTGCTTTCTCTGTATTTGATGTTGGTAAAATTTGTGGAGGGGAAGGGAAAAAACAAATCGTTTAAATAGGGATACAGGTGGTCCCATTGCAACAATGAGATGTGCAGGTCGTTATGTAGAAAACGAACTTTACAACTTTGGTGGGAGGGGGGAGGAGGATTGGGTGGGGGGACGGGGGGAGGGCAGGAGAGGATAGAAAGGTATGGGAAGGGGAAACAAATGAGGAGGCTACAATGCTTGATAAGAAATGTACTCATTATCTTGCCCACGTAATTGTAACCCCTCTGTACAGTATTTTCACAATAAAAAAAGAAAAAGAATATTAGCGTATGGATAAGAAATATTTTAGAAAGTTATTGTAAGTGAGAAAAGGTGTAAGCATATAACAGGTTTCTGTTTTATTAAAACTGGTAAAATGTTAATACTAGTACACTGTGATAAATAAATTTTTAGGGCTGAGGATTGAACTCAAAGTCTTTTGGTTGTTCAACAGTGCTTCTAGTCCTTGAATTAAATACCTCCAGTTCCAGTGATGTATATTTACTGTAATACCTAGAGAACTGAAGCTATATGAAAATTACACAAACTAAATGCACTAAGAAAAGCACTAGATAAGTCAAAGTAAGATTATAGATTATATTCAGATGATCAGTAGAAGAGGCTAAAAATTTCATCAAGTGAAAATGGTCAAACTCAAAGAGATTAGTAGATTGAATTAAAAAATGATTCAATCATATGCTCTCTCTAAGAAACTGACTTTAAACGTAATGATATTGCTGGCTGAATACAAAAGGATTTAAAATATGAAACAGAAAAAATTAAAATTGGGTGTGTCTATACTAATGTAAGATAAAGAAAATTTCAGAACAAATAAAATAATTAGTAAAATACAGTGGAATTACATAATATTATAAGCATCAATACCCTAAAAATAGCAATTTAAAATATATAAGCAACAAAATGGAGTTGAAAATACGTGACACAAGAACTTAAAGAACTGCAAGAATAAATAGAAAAATAGTACCATTGATGATTGATAAAGCTACTAGAGAGAAAATTAGAAAAAACAGTAAAATATAATATTTTAACTAATAAATACAATATTATTACATTACAGATTTATTTGATACACTGTCTAACTACAAGAGAAAACAGTTTCAAATGCATGTGAAGTAATAAGCAATAAACACCAAAACCTGGAACACAAAACAACCTCAACAAATGTGAAAGAACTGAAATAATACAGAATATATCCTCTCACCTCATGTGATCAAATTAGAAGCAATAATGGAAAATGAAAACTGTAGATGAATATCCCTCTAGTATATAAATTTTAAACCCTCAATACAACACAAACAAAATTCAGTAAAGATTGAAAAAGACTTATGTTATGATTGATGTGCTATTTATCCCAGTAATGTAAAGCTGATTTGGTATTTTTGTTATGTGTCTTTTCTGTATCAATTGGTAATGATAATGAGTTAATTTGCTTGTTAATATCATAGATTACTTAAGACTGAGAACCAGTTAAATTCATCACTTTCAGCATTACTATTGAATATCTTACTGATTATTCTAGCCATTACAAAAAGTCAATAATAGAAAAGACACATATAGATCTAGATGATACAATCGGCTACCTAAAAACTCTAAAAGAACTTACATAAAACCATCCAAAAACTAAGTTCCACCAAGTTCATAGGAAGAAGATAAATATATGAAAAATAATGCCAGCAAGAACATGTTGACAATTTAATTAAAATATAATGTCACTTATAGTTACTCAAAAATGAAATATGCAAGTATAAATTTATCAACTATTGTATATTGACAACTAAAATATTTATGAACAAAGTAAATGAATAAAAAATTGAATAAATGAAAAGAAAGCAGGTTCATAGACTAGAAAACTGAAGAATATAAAGACATCAATGTCCCTTAAATTTTTATAATTGCTTGTCATTATATATGTTTTATATATTATATAAAAATATATGCTACATGTATATTGTATATATACTACTATACAGTAGATATAGACCTTTTTGATTCTTCCTGAAGCCAGTGCATGGAAAAGAGAATCCTCAGAAGGAACCACCATCCCTAGATTTCTGGGCCCAGTTCTTCATGTTCCCTCACAGCCAATCTACCCATGGCTAAGCTGCCTAACTGTTTTGTCTGAGACATAATATATATTCCTTCCTTCAAATTTTTTTGGGGGTGAAGGGGATCCAGTTACGGGTGGCTCAGTCTTGTAATCCTAGCTACTCAAGAGGCTGAGATCTGAGGGTCATGGTTCAAAACCAGCCTGGGCAGAGTCCATGCAACACTTATCTCCAATAACTACCTGAAACAATCTGGGAGTAGAGCTGTGGCTCAAGTGTTAGACTTTTGCCTTGAGTGAAAGAAGCTCAAAGACAGTACCCAGGCCCTGAGTTCAAACCCCAGCACACACACACACACACACACACACACACACACACACACACACACACATCTTTTTTTGTCTCTTTTCTTGAGATACATACAGATTTCCTGAGAACATGCCTTATTCCCACCTAAGGGTAACTTCTTTTTTACTGGAATTTCATCTAACATGTTTTTGCATAGACTTGGATTTACACTTGACAAAGGCATTAATCAAATGGTTCTATGTAATAGTCTGAATAAGTGGGTGGATGGAATGTAGTTGTATAGCAACCATGATTAACAGTTATTGGGAAATCTGTGGTGACAATTGACATCAGGGGGCAGAGCCAGAGGTCTGAGCCTTAGATTTGGAGATAAAACTATATAGAGTGGAGTTAGGTGGAGCCAGGCTGTTCCTGCTGGTATTCTTAGTACTCTGGATGGTGAGATCTGAAGATCAAAGTTTGAAAACTGCTAGGGCTAGAATATCAATGAGATATTTATCTCTAAAGAGCTTCCCAAAATCTGGAAGTGGAACTGTGGCTCAAATGGTAGAGTACCAGCATTGAGTGAAAAAGCTGAGGACAGCACCCAAGCCCTGATTTCAAGACCTAATACTAGTACACACAAAAAAACCCACAAACAAACAAATCCAACTCTAGGGTGCTAGTGTCTGAAGACATATAAGAAGAGTCTCACACACACAGAATCTGGTTGAGCCAGTGAAAAGGACAGGTATAAGACAATAAGACCAGACCAACAGGGAAGATGTTGATAGTATGTCCTACTGGGTGGAACAACGACTGTGTAGGCTTTCCTGCTCTAGATCTCAGGATTGGTGGTAGATACCCAGATAAGGCTGAACTTAATAAGGGGAAGGTATTAGAAATCTCAGTGGGAGGGCCAGGATGCCATCAGAGAAATAACCTCAGGACAAGTGTGCTGGCTGGCCTGAGACTACGGCATTCACATTTGTCAAGCTTTCTCTGTTTCTCTCTCTGGCCAAGCACTCAAGCAAAACCCTGCTGTCATGTGTCTTCTTCCATAAATTTTGTCTTTCTATTGTCCAGAATGAAGCTCATTTCAAATAATTCACTGAAGCATATATAAAAACACATTGAGGTACAAAGGGATTTTCAGAGAAAGCCTTCTATTGTCTCTGTTTCAGGATCTCTTCCATTTGTAGTTGTGACCCAATGTTTTGGTCTCTTGCTATGTTTTAGCATTTCTGATCTGGAAAATGAAATATTAACAAGAAAGAGTACTTACCACGGTATAACCCCTGCTTTCATTGTATTTGATGTTGGTATAATTTGTGGAGGGGAAGGGAAAAAACAAATCGTTTAAATAGGGATACAGATGGACCCATTTCAACAATGAGACGTACAAGACGTTATGTCGAAAAATGAACTTTACAACTTTGGGGGTGGGGAGATGGGAAGGGTTGGGAAGAGGAAACAAAGGAGGAGGCAACAATGCTTGATAAGAACTGTACTCATTACCTTACCCATGTAATTGTAAACCCTCTGTATGGTATTTCCACAATTAAGAAAAAGTAATAAAAAAGAAAGAGTACCTACCAGAGCCTTGCTAACACTTTTGGAGGAACAAAGGTTTGAACTCAGGGCCTCATGCTTCCTTGCCTTGCATGCTCCAGCTGGTACCCTGTCACTTAAGCTTTGTCTCCAACATTCCTTTTTTATTGATTATTTTGGAGATGCAGTCTCACAAAATTTTATGTGTAGACTAGCTTCTACTCATGATCTTTCAGATCTCAGCCTCATGAGTAGCTAGGATTATAGGCTTGAGCCACTAGCATCTGGCTATTGTTTAAGTAGCCTTCTTTCTAAATGATCATATTGGTGTTTTAGCAGTAGAGACAGTTTGAATAAAACAACAGCAGCAGCAACATCAACAGCACCACCACCACCACCAATAATAATAATATTAATAATAATGATAAATTCTTCCAAGAAGGCTAGCAAAGCAGAAGTTACACAGCCTAATCACATTTCTGTTAACCAGTCATTTATTTTTGAGTGTGAGTGTGCTGGTACTGGGGTTTGAACTCAGAGCCTTGAGCTTTCCCTGAACTTCTTTGCTCAAGGCCATAGTTCCATCTCTGGAGTTTTAGGATAGTGTTAGTAGCAGAGGTGACATGAAACAATATTGGTGAACAGATTGGAGCTTTTGAAAGATATGTGATTGGCATGACCCAATGTGCTTGGAGAACACGGTTATGACTAGAAAATGTCCATTAATTTGTTCATTCTTCAAATATTTCCTAAGCACTTTCTGGGTCAGAAACTTGCACATATAAGTAGTATTGTCATAGGCCTTAGTTCTTTTTTAATTTAATTTTATTTTATTTGTGAACATACTGTACAGAGGGGTTACAATTACATGGGCAGGATAATGCATACATTTCTTACCAAGCATTGCAGCCTCC